>NC_061823.1:31701639-31716639 GCF_019202785.1 Penaeus chinensis
ATGTGTGTGGGTAGGTGTGGGTGTGTGTGTGTGTGGATGGGTGGGTGCGGGCAGGTGGGTGTGTATGGGAGGTGGGTGTGGATATGGGTAGGCGGGTGGGTGTGTTTATGTGTATGGATGGGTGTGGGTGAATGTACGCGTGCGTTTGTGCCAGTGCGTCAGTCTTCCTCATTTTCTCCTACATTAATATTCTTGTATGCCCATTTCAGTGTTACCCCATCTTCATACGTCTTTCTTCATCTCCCTCTTCCGTTACTTAATAGGCTTATTCCACTCTGAAAGTTTTCTGTTTTTTCTTCCAACATCAACCTTATCACAATTTTTATATAAATTTCAGTCCCTGTCCCCCCTTTTTGGTATTAATAGAAAACTTATGATAACATAAAAATAACAGCACAGAAACCGAAATTTTGAAGTAAATAATATATATAAATAAAGAAATAAGTAAATAAAAATCAAGGAGAGATGGATAGAACTTGTTTCCCTTTTTCTTTCTTTTTCCATTTTTTTTCAATGGTAACGCCATTTTAAAACATTCCTGTAGGTGTTTACTACTGAGCCCTGAAAAGAACAGAACAAATAGAAAAGAAGGAAAATACATGAATATCCCAAAGGGCCATTTTATCTTCATTCCGTCCCACTCCTCTCTTGTTTTACCCACAACCTATTCAGCAAAAACGCCTCCACTATTGACCCTCGTAGGACATCATTCCTCAGTCATAAAGGAAACTCGGAAGGATCTTGGAACTTAAGGAGTAGCAGACGAGTAGCAAGTGATTATCAGAGGACAAGTGCCCTCCAGACATGCAAATGACGCCTCTATAAGACGGAGTCGCTAGGAGTCCATAGAGGATAGGGCCCCCTGAAGGACACTCGCCGTCGGAATCGTTAATTAAGCGTGGTGCCAGTCTGCTGCTGCTGCCACAGCCGCGGCAGAAAAGACCTCTACTTCATTATCATCATCAAGACCAAGACCAATATTATCATCATTATCATTATATTTATTGTTCTGATTGTTGTTACTATTATTCTTTTGTTGATATTATTGCTGTTGTTGTTGCTGCTCTTGTTGTTGTTGTTGTTATTATTATCATTATTATCATTATTTTGTATTATTTTTTTATTATCATTATTATTAGCATTATCATGTTATCATTATAGTCATTATCTTCATTATTATCTCTATGATCATTATTGTTATTGTTCTCACTTTTGTTAATATTATTATTACCGTCATTATTATCATTATCATTATTATTATTGTTGTTATTAGCGTTGTCATCATCACCATTTTGTTGTTATTATTATTATTATCATCATTATGATGATGTTTTCATTGTATAGTTATTGTGATAACTTATTCATTTATTGCGATGACTGAGTTTTTGTTATGATTAATTTGATATTATTATTATTATCATTATTAGTATCGTCATTGTTGTTGTTGTTGTTGTTGTTATTTTTATTGTTAATATTAGTGTTATTATCATTATTTGTATTATCATTATCATTGTTATTGGTATTATTATCATTATTATCATTATCATCATCATTGTTATTATCATGATTATTGTTGTCAATATTATCATCATCATCATCATCAATATTATCATTATCAAAATCATCATTATCCTCAATATCATCATCATCATCATCATCAATATCATCATCATCAATATCATCATCAATATTATCATCATCATCAATATCATCATCCTCAATATCATAATCAATATCATCATCATCATCATCATCATCAATATCATCATCATCAATATCATCATCAATATTATCATCATCATCAATATCATCATCATCAATATCATCATCAATATCATCATCATCATCATCATCATCATCAATATCATCATCATCAATATTATTATCATCATCAATATCATCATCATCACCAGTATCATCATCATCAATCTTATCACCATCAATACCTGTTATTGTTGTTGTTTTTATTATTCGCTGTTTTGGTATTCAATTTTATTGTTAGTATTGTTATTACTATTAGTGTATCAGGGTCAGGCACTATAAAGTCCTTGTTAGTTCTCGAAAGTTATCATTGAGCTTGCGTTTTTGTTACCAACTTTATAATTTGTTTTTCCTTTTTTGGTTATTTGTTATATATATATTTATATATATATATTTTTTTTTTCTTTTTTTTTTTCTTTTTTTTGTACCAGGCAGCTACGTGCTTCTCGTTCACGCTCGGTCGAATACCCAGTCGCGTCCCTCCTTGCGGATGAGGGGCGTGCGGACGATGATAACCTATGTGCCCTTTTTTTTTTTTTTTTTAGCAATGGCCGGGAACTGGGCAGCATAAGATCCGTCACGCGAAGGAATAAGGTGCGTATCATTGTGGGTGTCATCTATATATCGGAAGTATCTGTGTTAATTGTGAGACAATGTTTGTCCGAAGTTTGTGACCTAATGCCAATAAAGCCGCTGAGTGAACGTCGTGTATGATTTGCTTTTGATAAATGCAGGTTGCAGCCTAACTATAATGATGGTGATAATGATATTGATGATGATTAGATCTATTACTATGACTGACATGCTATTACTACTGTTATCATCATCATATTAACGTATCATCATATCATCAAATCATCAAATCAATCATCAATAATTATCATCATTATTATTATTACTATTATCATATCACTATCATTCATCATCATGCATATTCATTCATCATGCGTTATAATTCATCATCATTTATTTATTTATAACCCCTAGGATAGATATTGATTTTAAAGTAATTTAAACCACAAACATCTGTTAAATGCTCATTCATCAGGGCGGTGTCGTTAACCCCCCCCCACCCCCCACCCCCTATATTTCGGAGCCAGCACGCCACTTACTTAAATTTAAACTGACAGCCAGCCGTTAACTCCAGAGGCATACATACTCCTCCAAATAACTATTTACTTTCTTGTAAAAAAAAAGGTTCAATCCACGTTGTTTTGCCTACTCCATGTTTCTTGTGCTAATCTTCACCGATCTTTTGATATTTTGTTACATCTCGATAAATCTTGAATTCTATAAAATATAATATGCAAGCTGATATATACGCAATTTACTGGCTTCTTAACCGACACGTATATCTACATGCATACACTGGCATGAAAATAATATTTTACAAGAAACCACCGATGCTTGGGCCGGAGCTTATTAGTAGCAAAGCATTCACTGCCTTGTGGCCGGTTGTTGTCCCCGGAAAAAAGGAAAAAAAAAAAAAGGAAATCGAGAGGGAAGGTATCGTTATGTAGAATGATGGTGATTATTATTAGTGGTAATACTGTTTGTGCATATTTTTAGAACAGCATGTTTACTATTACTATTAATGTTACCGTTAGTATTACCAATACCATTACCGCTACTACTTTTACTATTACTACAGTCTATTGCAACTACTATTATTACTACTACTACTATTACTACCACTACTATTATTAATACTACCGATAATTCTACTACTACCGTACTACTATTACTTCTATTACCACTATTAGTACTACTGTCACTACTATATGTACTCAAAATGTTAATTAGAAATTGCACCATTTAGATCACTGATTTTGTAATCATTATTAGTGTCGATACTCTAGTTACCAATATGTTCACGATTTAGTTTTACATTGTGCTCGTATAACATATGTGACCACAGGAACCTTATGAAAGCCAACAAACAGAGAGCCTACGTTGACACTCTTACGGACACACTTCTATGTTCTTATATTTAGGGACGTTCCATCCAGTATCGTACTAAAACGACCTGTAATCACTTCAGAAACTCAAAGCTGGTCACTGAATCACAGCATCGGCTCGGTCAACACCTTAAGCTCCCAAAGCCCAATCGCCATCTCGGGCATGGCAAGACGCTCCTCCCTGAGCGCCTTTGCCCCGCCTGACCTCCGTACTCCAGCTACCATATTCCCGCGGTAATAAAGTATAGAATATGTGACAACTTGACTCAACACCCAAGAACCAAACTAGTTCCATCAAAGTGGGGACATGTCCTCCTCACTAAATAGTGTGGCAGGGCATTTGGGATCACGCTTTCCCGGCGATATTACACAAGTATTACTGTTACTGCTACTACTACTATTATTACTAATACTACTATTATTGCTACTATTACTACTATTACTACTATTACTACTATTATTGCTACTATTACTGCCATTACTTCTACTACTATTAATACTATTACTACTATTAATGCTACTATTACTGCTACTACTACTATTTTTACTATTACTACTTTTATTGCTACTATTACTGCCACTACTACTACTATTATTATTTATATTACTACTATTATTGCTACCATTACTGCTACTACTACTATTATTACCATTACTACTATTACTGCCACTACTACTACTACTACTACTATTATTACCATTACTACTATTACTGCCACTACTACTACTATTATTACTATTACTACTATTATTGGTATTACTGCTACTACTATTTTTACTATTACTACTATTATTGCTACTATTACTGCCACTACTACTACTACTACTATAACTGTTACTACTATTGTTGCTACTATTACTGCCACTACTAGTACTACTACTTTTACCATTACCATTGCTATTACTATTACTATTATTATTATTATAACTACTACTATAACTACTACTATTACGACTTTTACTACTACTATTACTACTATTACTACTATTACTACTATTACTACTATACTACTATTACTACTACTACTACTATTACTACTATTACTACTATTACTATTACTATTACTACTACTACTACTACTATTACTATTACTACTATTACTACTATTACTACTACTACTATTACTACTACTACTATTACTACTACTACTACTATTACTACTACTAATATTACTACTACTACTACTAGTACTACTATTACTATTACTACTACTATTACTATTACTACTACTATTACTATTACTACTACTACTATTACTACTTACTACTACTACTATTACTATTACTATTACTACTACTACTAACTATTACTACTACTACTATTACTACTACTACTATTACTACTACTACTATTACTACTACTACTAGTACTACTACTACTATTACTACTACTACTATTACTACTACTACTATTACTACTACTACTATTACTACTACTACTATTACTACTACTACTATTACTACTACTACTATTACTACTACTACTATTACTACTACTACTATTACTACTACTACTATTACTACTACTACTATTACTACTACTACTATTACTATTACTATTACTACTACTACTACTATTACTACTACTACTATTACTACTACTACTATTACTACTACTACTACTACTACTATTACTACTACTACTATTACTACTACTACTATTACTACTACTACTATTACTACTACTACTATTACTACTACTACTATTACTACTACTACTACTACTACTATTACTACTACTACTATTACTACTACTACTATTACTACTACTACTATTACTACTACTACTATTACTACTACTACTATTACTACTACTACTATTACTACTACTACTATTACTACTACTACTACTACTACTACTACTACTATTACTACTACTACTATTACTACTACTACTACTACTACTATTACTACTACTACTATTACTACTACTACTACTACTACTACTACTACTACTACTACTACTACTACTACTACTACTACTATTACTACTACTACTATTACTACTACTACTATTACTACTACTACTACTATTACTACTACTACTACTACTACTACTATTACTACTACTACTATTACTACTACTACTATTACTACTACTACTATTACTACTACTACTATTACTACTACTACTACTATTACTACTACTACTACTATTACTACTACTACTATTACTACTACTACTATTACTACTACTACTATTACTACTACTACTACTATTACTACTACTACTATTACTACTACTACTATTACTACTACTACTATTACTACTACTACTATTACTACTACTACTACTACTACTACTATTACTACTACTACTACTACTACTACTATTACTACTATTACTACTACTACTACTATTACTACTACTACTACTATTACTACTACTACTACTATTACTACTACTACTACTATTACTACTACTACTACTATTACTACTACTACTATTACTACTACTACTACTATTACTACTACTACTACTATTACTACTACTACTACTATTACTACTACTACTACTACTATTACTACTACTACTACTATTACTACTACTACTACTATTACTACTACTACTATTACTACTACTACTATTACTACTATTACTATTACTACTATTACTACTATTACTACTACTACTATTACTACTATTACTATTACTACTATTACTACTATTACTACTACTACTATTACTACTATTACTACTACTATTACTACTACTATTACTACTACTACTACTATTACTATTATTACTATTATTACTATTATTACTACTACTATTACTACTACTACTACTACTATTACTACTACTACTACTACTACTACTACTACTATTACTATTACTACTAGTACTATTACTTTTACTACTTTTACTACTATTACTACTACTATTACTACTACTAATTACTATTACTGCTACTGCTTCTATTAATAATAATGATAATAATATCCTCCTTATTATCATCGTCCTCGTCGTAATCATCATCATATTGCTGACGTTATTACCAGGATTCTCGGATATAATTTATACGTACATACATACATACATAAAGAACATTTTGTGTGTAGGAAAAGCATTTAGGAAGTTATATTATTATCATCACCATTTCTAAATCTAATCTAATCTCACCTAATTCTAAATCTAATCTAATCTCACCTAATTCTAAAGCTACCTTGTACATTGAGTAAGGGAGTCATTTAATTAATAACAATTCTAAAATAACTTTTTGCCAGACAAATGGGATTATATCCGAAAAGTAATCCATTTTGCATATTAAGTCTCTTTTGTAGTACAATTTCATTACTGTCAACTTATTATAGACTTTCCTTGTTAAAGACTCATCTCTAAATAATAATTGTAATTTCATTTTGTACGTAAGATTATCTTTCAACAGCTTAGACCAGTAACATACAAGGTATGTATCTTGTGTGTGCATATCAAGTCTACTTCAGCTTGACAGAGTACATACTTTCATTAATGTATTTTTTTCTTCACTTGTAAATTGTGTTAGGCAATACCAATGGTGAGATTTTGAAGGTTTTCACTCATTTAGATTCAGTATATCAAAATACATGTTTACTTCCTGCCTGTACTATGTGTTGATGAGAATATACTCAACTCATCAGTAATAATAATGATAGTGGCAATGATAGCAGAAGGACTGAGATCATAAAAATAGTGATAATGAACTGTATTCATGTTGACAAATGGGGGAAAGGTATGAATGAGAATGAATAGCTTCACAATACAGGAGATGTATTTGGCCGGTTTCGATTATATAATTGAAACCGGTCAAATACATCTCTTATATTGTGAAGATACTCATTCTCATTCATACCTTTTCTACAATAGTGATAATGTTGATAACAATGACAATATTGATATTGATGTAGATAATGCCTTTGAATAAAATGGTAATGATAAGACAGTAACTTTTCTTCTTTGTATCATTTCAACTAATTTGTCAAAACTTGTCTGATTGGCAGTTGTAATCTCCTTAGTATTTGTCGAAGTAGAGTCAACTATAAATGTCTGAATATTACTAATTTTGATGGTCTGAAGTACAATGCTATAGAAGAGTAGGCCTCCATTCTTGTTCAACTATTTCAATTAATCCCCAAATGCTTTCATGAAGGGTTCCAAATAATTTTGCATTTTTTCAAGGTTGTTTGACCACTCAGTCTGCCATGTGTTTTACTTTTGCATTTGTAAAGAAACAAAGATGTTATTGTAATGAGAGTTTACTTTTTCATGTTACTTATGCAAGGTTGGCTATACTTCTTTCCTTTTGTTTTCTTGTAAAACTTCATCATGTGAAGCTTCACTTCAATTTTTACAATTGTTTTTCCAAAGTTTAGGATATAAAAACACGTAATGACTTTCTTTTTTATTTGACTTTTCTTTTGCTCTATTGTGTTTATAGTAAGAATATAAAATGACAGCCCTTGCAGGGCATTGTACTAGTTGCAAGAGTAAATAATGTTACCTGTATCATCATCATATATGTACACAAACAGGTTGTGGAGCCATTTCTGTACAAGTATAACCTCTCTAACAATAAACAGCCCTATCTACTCTTGTCACAAGCTAACATTTGTTCGTTTGCATATGACTGGAGGCAACTAAAGAGAGGGTCATACCACAAAGAAACTGCCCACTTTACATACCATACTCTACACAATGCTGTTTTATCTGCTTCACATGTACATAAAGGCATCTAGTGTATTACAGGACCTGCATTATGCCCTGCCACTACAGCAGTAAAACATACTATGTTTTTTTAATGTTTTGATATTTTTTATAATTTTTAAAATAAGATTTTTTTTTCGACTATAATCTGTACAATTATAGGCACAATTTGCAATTGGCAAAACAGGAACAGCTGACTTCATATCAGTTCATGTTTGACCAAACACAAATAAGCCAATCCTTTTCAAATCTTACAGAATTTGTAAGAATATCCTTTTCAGGGTCTTGTAATACTGCAGTGTGCCAACACTCTATTACAGAGCCTGGGTCAAACTCTGTATTAACAAACAACTACTGTCTAGAACTGGGGACTATCAGCTGCCCCAGCAGAGTTCACCCATGCACCACTTGCATCCTCACATCCTCTAGCTGATTAGTCAGCCATCACACTGACTATCCAACTTATCCTCATGTATTCAAGAATTAAATAAAAAGCACAGAAATAAACACATACATAGCAGCATTGTAATGAGAAATGCGTATCTCCTATACACAGTGTTATGCAATATTTCGCTCTTGCAGCTCTTACAGTAATGCAATGAGTCACCTTGTAAAAAATCTCACTAACGTAAAAACAAACAGATCACAGATGCTGTGGTTGGCAGGCGCCAAGGCAATGGCCAATGTCACTGCTTAAATCATAAATCTATTAAGCATGGTGGCATTGGCCTGTCTTGTGAGATGGGAATTTGTCCAAGACTGCAGTCACATGAAGAAGTATGTTTATGATAGAATGATAACAGGAACTGTGAAGTTCAACATCCAATGAGAAATGACACATATATATATGTAACTCAGCCATGTTAGAAAACTTCAGTCTTCAAATAACCAACAGAACTGCCAAACAAATTATCGAAACCTAACTATGCATTGTTTATCAGAAATGCACTATCACGACAACTCTTGGCTCTTGACAGTTGCCTCACATTCCTTATTTAAAGGTCAACAACAGACTAAGAACTAAGTGCGAGATCTTGAAGGATATACAAGATATCCCTTGAATTATGATATGGACTGACAGAACTATAGTGTCTATAAGTGGATGATGACACCAGGACAAATATGCATACCCACCCAAAATGCCCACACGCAAATTAATCGACTAGAAAGTGTTAAACAAATTATAAACTTAAAATATTCTTACCAGAAGTGGATTACATCCTTAGAGAGAGAGAGAAAAAAAAAAAATACTGACTGTGTAATTTACACACTTTTAAACAAATCAATGCACATATACATAATGTAAGGGTGTAAGCATGAATGTATGTGTGAAAGAGTTATGTATGTCATATGCGTGTATATGGCTATAGCTGCAGGCATTTCCATTTATCTTCATATATTCTCAATGTCCTGCATCCAATTTACCACTTATCATTTGAGATTTTATTAAGCCTTATTAATATGACCAGCATGTTTACTGGATTATTATTTCTCAAAGATTCCAATTGAACTGGAGCTTATTCTGCCACGGGGTTCGTGTTGTACGACTAGACAAAAAAAAAGAAAACCACAGGGGCATGATTTCCATCGCTTTGCAGAAGTTTTGAAATAAAAAAAAAAAAGTCACTGTATCACTGTAAAAGACCGCTTTCCCTTACTTAATAACTCCATAAACGTGGTAGATAGTTATATAATGGAATCATGCAATATCAGAGATACATTTTCTTAAACATTTTCCTGACCCAAACAAAAAATATGGTTAAACCCAATGTATAACATGAAACCTAATTTGAGCCGGAGTTTATTATACGTGGCTCGAATTTCCACAGTCATACATAACTACAGTCTGAGCAGGATCTTACTGACTATCACTGCATAGGCTGTTGAGTTGAGGTGGGAAGTTAGTGTTCCATTTTTGAATAAGTACATCCCTCATATACAAGATCATCATATCATATCATATGTAAACAAAAAGATAAAAATAAAACTTAAACAAGCTCTGCAAGCAAGTCCTACAAAAAGGAGAAACAAACTGATTTAAAAAACACACACACACACACTCACAGAACAAAAACTTTGTGGCAATCAAATCTTAAGCTATTTTTTCCTGAGTAATTGTTATAAGATATGAAAGACAAAAGAAAAAAGGCAAAACATTGTGAAGTTTGTTAAGTAATTAGAGTAACCGGGTATAGACAAGGTCAGGATACTTGCATGCCTTCTCAATGAGGAAAACACTGTATTGAGATAAGCTAAACAAAATAGTTTCTTTTTTTTTCCCCTTTCCAATCAATTTACTTGAAACATAAGAAAATCATAACTATACTCTACAGCATTTCAAATTCTCGATCTATACTAAACTGGAAATTATTTTTATTTTGTATTTTGTATTTTTTTGCTTGTAACAAATATAAATAGTCAACTACACCTCTGCTAGCAGTACAAACCAAGTACTGCAAAGGCCAAGTCCTTTACTGCCACTTTCTTTGCATATATCAATAAGTATACAATGCTACTTCTACCAACAATAGCATAATTGAAATAAAAAATATATACAATCACCAAATTCAAATGAAAGAGAAAAAAAAATACAAACTTCTGGTAATAATTCCAATTCCATGAGAAAATGGAACACTCAAACACAGGCCATAAGGCTGGCCCAAAATGGCAGACTAAACTGAGCACGATATCAGGAGTATTGTAAAGTTATTTGCAAGCACTTGATTCACACAACACTTCCCAATGTCAGAACAGTGAATGGCTACACTATCTGCTCAACTATTTCACATGTTTGAAGAGGAAAACACTGCCCACATATAACCTCTGGTTGCCATATTTTTTATTCCTTTTTAATATTTGTAAAAAAAAAAAAAAAAAAAAAAAAAGTATATCTACTGACTGTCTGTGCTACGTATGCTGTAACAGTGAAGCATTACCAGAAGATGGCATCCATACAGAATGACTGTTCCCTTGAAAACCAGTTATAATGTGCCCTATAATCTCCCACACATCAATTACTCCACAAAACATTATTCTCAACAAGCAACTGTAAATACTGAATTGACCATGCTGTAAGAAGTACGTTCCCAATTTATAAATGATTGACGAACAGTTCTGCATGCTACTTGAACAAACACTAGGGAGGTCCACAAATTTTTTGGTAGTAATGTGTTGCTATGGGGAAAAAAATTTGTACCATGATCTTCTCAGGCCGATAACTGCTGTTTAGAACAAGGCTACAAACACAGAGGAATTGGTTGTTAATAAAAACATGTATAACATCTCCAACCAGAGCTTGCTTGAGGAGTAATATTCATATATGTATATATGTGTGTATATATATATAAAGCACATAGAACATTGCTAATTACATGAGGCATGATTAGTTGCACTGCCCTATTTACTACCTTCTTTTACAAACATTTTCATTCCAAGCGAAGTAGAAAAAAAAAAAAGGTGAAAAAAATACTATTTTGAAAATCTGACAGACCACAAAGGAAGATCACATTTCTGGATGCTCTGACTTTTTTGTCTTCTTCTAGGGTCACATTGCTGTTCGAATCTCAAGATTTCTTCCACACTTGCCTCCAACATTGGCATGTGATATGCTCGGTGATTGAGACAGTGAAATGTAGACAAACTAAAATACAAATTTCAGTTTATATATGTGCACACTATACCAAAGTGGAGATCAGAGCATGCTCTCATATTCCAAATGAAAAACTATTAAGGTATGAATGAATAGGTGGGAACATATGTATGTACATGTGTGTAGGAAGGGAGGGGAGGTTTGTGTGAGGGGAGGATAGAGAGGGGTGTGTGTGTGTGTGTGTGTGTGTGTGTGTGTGTGAGGGGGGGTAATAGGATAAACCTTATGCCCACCCTCTAATGCTTGCATTCTTATTTTTTAATGATAATCAGTTAGGGAGGATGGTCATAACTGTAACCCAATCATAAGAAAATATCAACAATAAAATTCCTTCACCCTGACAGTGAGCTTCAATTGGATTTTAGTGTGTCTTCCAAATATTCATCACCAATAAGATTGAGCATGGTAAGTATGAAGCCTTTTAATGGTCTATGATCACAATGAATGAATGTCTGATCACCTCTGTTCCACTTCCCCAATCCATTTCTAGAAAATGCTATGAACTTCAACTTTATGGGTTAATTCCTCTTAAACAAAAAAAAAAAAGGTAATTCAAACATTTGTATTGAAATACAAAGTCCCAGTTCTAAACTCAAAAAAGAAATTAACCATTTCTTAATAATTAATTAGGGCATACGCACACCACTTCTCTTAACCTTTCTCCTGTGCCTACGCTTCATTTGTGGTGTACGCATGAACTACACCTTGTTCATGAAGGAGAAATAATCGTCTTTCCACGGCCTGTTTGTAGCGTGTCAGTAGTGAGCGGTCAGACTCGTGAGCCACTTGCTGAGCCAAGGCGTGGAGGAGAATTTGTGCAGTCTGATAGCGGCGGAAACACTCCTCAGGCTTTCCAAACAGTTCGTCCAAGGCAGCACTTTGACACTGAAAAAAAATTATATTTAGTGTATTACTAATATGTACAATATTATAATTCAGTAAAAAATTCTCTCTCTCACACTCACTCATTCACTCACTCACTCACTCACTCACTCACTCACTCACTCACTCACTCACTCACTCACAAAATTTATTTGAACCCCAAAATATCATCACATGGCATTATTCCAAATTTAAAAACTTACCATTTCAATAGCATAATTATAAATAAGTTTATCAGCAGTAACAGTAGATGTTCTTGGATCTACTGAAGTAATTGTTCCAGCACTATTCAGCTCCTTGCACACACCCAGGGCTTGGCGAAAACGTTCACTCAGCACACCCACAACTACAAAAAGGTTTTACAAAAGTTAGCCTCACAATATGTACCAAAAGATAACTGACTTATGAAATTCTGCAAAATTAATAATAATAATAACAATAACAATAATAACAAATGTTTAATTAACAAGCTTTGATTACCATAAAACTTTTGCAGGAGTAATACTGTTATTTTCCATCAAAAATGAGAAATCAAAATGTAATCAATGACAGCACATGTAAACACACACCATTCTTTACGGCATTAGATGGCTGAAGTCTACTTGTGCTCTTTTCATGTTTTGCAAGTGTGAGCGCTGAGGAGAGCAGTTGCAAAGCCCGGACATACAGCACAAGCTGCTCTGCACGCCGCTGCCACTCTGGGGGTGGTGATGCAAGTGCTGAACCTTCTGTGTCTTTTGGTGAACCTGGAAAAGGAAGGCAGATAAAGATTTTGTGGTCAACACAAATGGTTGATTTGTCTACTAATATACATTTGTTCATATTTATAAACATGGATGTTCTTAAATGGTAATGGAATTAAAGGTGCCATTTAGCAGTAAGGTAACAGATCTCAAGGCAAATAGGAGCTAAATGTACTCCTCTTCACAATCTGTTTCCCTTACCTGAAACAGAATCTCTCATAGCTGCATTCTGTCGTAAGGCAGTGATAGGTGCTGCTCGAGAGCGAGCCAATTCAAGGATACAATCAACCAAGGCCAAAACGAAGTTCAGCTTAGCCAGCGTCTCATTGTGCTCTCGCTGAAAATTCAAGTTCAGTATAAAATTCAAGTTCAGTATAATTATTATTATTTATTGTTTTTATTTTATAACTTTTTTGTCTACTGGTCAAACCTAGTATGAGTACACTTGTTTCCACAGAGAATGCCTTTTAACTTCTATAAAACAGAACATTACCTCCATAAGGGTTTCCTGGTGCAAAGGTGGAGCATAGAAGGCAACAGTGTCATCTCCCTCTGCCTGAGCTGTCCCTTGCAAGAGAAAAGCTGGTGCAGACTGACCATACTGAACCAGCTGTCTGCCAGGATGTGGTGGACTGGGTGCCTGTGCCTGCCACTCCAGGAGGTGCGACTCTGTGCGGGATCGCTGGAGTCCACTGCCATCTACACTCATATCTTGGGACCCTCCTGAAGGCATACCAATAGGTAAGATTTTGTGTAGAATTGGAACTTTAATATTAATGTTAAAAGTTTTCATTCAAAAAAATTTCAAGACTTAATAGGACAAAATAATAACAATGATTTTAAGCGCAGTTAAAGCGAACCAAACACTGAATGACAAAAAGAATCAAAAGTAATGACAAACAAAAGAAAAAAAGGTGAGGAAAAAGCTGTACTGACCAGTAAAGGGGTCACGTGATACAGAGGTCATTTCAGGAAGTGTAATAGCACGGTGCGGGGCAGTGAGGGTGGTGTTGCCACAGATGTCGCCAGCAGGGTTATCCTGACCAAGCCCTAGTTTTGTGGGAGAGCCCAGGATGGGGGGCAGCACAGGGGGAGCTGAGAACATTTGGGGAGGCAAGTGGGGAGGTGTACGTCGTCCAGACTGGCGCAAAGGAGAGTTGGTGGGAGTGAGGCGCCCACCTGGGACCACCTGGTTGTTACCTGCAGCATGACAAAGCTACTATTACCACACAACAAACATTTACTCAAGTGCTTAAAATTAGTATAGTCACAAAGGAAAAAAAAAAAAAAAAAAAGGGATAAAATAGCAAAAGCCTCCACATT
>NC_061823.1:31721639-31726639 GCF_019202785.1 Penaeus chinensis
ATCATATGCATAACAGCTGGCACATGGAAGTGATTTTGAGACAGGCAGGCAAGCAAGCGGGAGGGATGGAAGGAGAAGAGAGGGAGGGCGAGAGAGAGAGAGAGGGAGAGAGGGAGAGAGAGAGAGAGAGAGAGAGAGAGAGAGAGAGAGAGAGAGAGAGAGAGAGAGAGAGAGAGAGAGAGAGAGAGAGAGAGAGAGAGAGAGAGAGAGAGAGAGAGTGAGTGAGTGATTGTGTGAGTGATTGTGTGTGTGTGTGTGTGTGTGTGTGTGTGTGTGTGTGTGTGTGTGTGTGTGTGTGTGTGTGTGTGTGTGTGTGTGTGTGTGTGTGTGACGGGGGGATGAAAATGTAGGGGAAAGGAGAAAGAGAAAAGGGCAACAAAATAGTCTTCAAATCTGCTGCCTCGTTATCAATCTGGCCTATAAATACCGGGCTGTGGCCTCGGTTACCTAGTCCGCTGAACTTGCTCGGATAGTTGCTTGCAAGGCTCCCTGGCAGTTGCACAGCGCTTCTCAATTCTTCATTTGCTTTTAAAGGACAGGCTGGAATTTTCAAGACCTTCTGATCCTGCTTTGAGAAACTTACTCACAAATTCCTTCCAAGAATAATTGCAACTTGTTCCCTTAGCACGCCAGCTCATTCCTCGCAACTTGCACCGCACCGGAGCAACATTTCGCCAAGAATAATCCGAAATATTCGCACATAAAAAAATTCACATTAGATTAACTTAGATGCTTACTGTTAAAAAAAAAAACAACTTCAATTTACAGGGACATGTCTAAAACCTTGAACCCCGGACTCAACAAAGGATACTGGACCCTTTTCCTGCCACCCAACCCACCCCCCTCTCTCCCTCCTGCTTTGAATTCACTATTTGGTACTAAATCGACCTTGCTTTCTCTCACGGTTATTGGAATTGTAATTGGATATATTTTCCATTCAGTTGGTTTCCGTTCCGTCAAGGTGTATTTAGGAGTATATATATTTTCTTCTTAATCGTCTCAAATAGTTTGCCTTTTTCTGAACCGGTATCATTATGAGTCGGTAACTTTTAGGAACACTATCTTTCCAAAGTCTAAAATTACACAAAATGGAGAGCATAAAGAGCATTTTATCTTCCTTTCACTGAAATCATTCAGGTCAACATAGGTTCATCATCATCAATGTTGGCAAAAGTTACGCATTTCAATCTTTCTCTTTTATATTAAAATCCAATCACATACAGTCTATAATCACCAAGCACTGCACATCCTACAAATCCACCTCAGAGTCATCCACACTTCGAAAGAAAAAAGAAATATATATAGTGCATAAAACACGAGCGTCGGATCCCTTCACCGAGAGAGGACGTCCGACGTCACCACTCACTTTCACGGCAGACGAGGTACTGAGGCAGCGTCGGACGTCGAGGCCCCGAGAGTGACGGACGAGTTGCCACGCGTCGCCAACCATTGCAATTGCGGACTCACTGATTAAAATGTAAGCCGTGACATCAGGTGCATTTGTGAGGACTATGGGTTCCGACGAATGGTTAAATGTATCTTATAACTGACTGGGGGAAAGTTATTGCCTTGTATATATGGCTATGCGAGATACAGTTATTCCCAATATCCGCCTGCCCTTCTCTATGCCACGACAATATCCATCAGGCTACAAATACCTGCAGAATCGGAGCGTTCAATACTACCTATATCTGCAATTCTGAATGTATGATAATTCGCAGAACAGAATCCAAGATAGAAAGTGCTCCCGGGCATGGAAACCAGTCCGACCCGCCAGACAGCTCGGCACCACTTGCGTCTTTCCGAAAAGTATCGCTCACTCGCTGTGCTTAGTCCCTTGCCAGCGCTTTCCTCCAGAGATCGAAGTCTCTGCCACATCACTCACGATACAAAACTACCGACCTGCAAGCACACCGTTGGCGGAAATCTATTATCCCGAGCGTGACAAAACGGCAGGCAATAGAAATTTTCAAACTCGAAGAAAAAAACATTGGCGCTTTCCACTCGGATCTGGCTTTCTCCGGCTGCCGAAAGTTATCGTTCGGCGAGTCCCAGCTGGAGCGGGGCCGACCTGCACGGCGCCCGAACTGCATGACGAAACCCCGGCAGAATCTTTCTCCTCCTCTAGTCTCCCCCCCCCCCCCACCCCCACCCACCCGGCGATGCTACGGTTTTCTTCTTCCCTCTCCCCGCAACTCTCCCTGAGAGAGGCTCCTGGGACCTGAATACCTATCGAGAGGTCAGCAAGCTTTCTACACATTGCGAGAGGCCCAGTGAACACGATAACTCAAGGCACAAGCTGGAAGGCCGCAGTGCTTACCTGAAAGTCGACGTGTTCCCGGAATAAAAACATAACAAACGTGACGCATATGGCGCAAAGGCCCTTAGTCGGTGGCTACGGACCTGATAACACCATGTCACGCAACTGCAGAAAAAAAACCCGGCAGGAATCTAATATTACTCGCTGTCACCATAACCAACAGCTACATGCGATAAAAATATCCCGTACTATTTCCGACGAAGTGACGGACTTTTTGAAGACTTACACGCCTTATCTTTAAATATCAAGACTATTATAATCACGTATAAGTGGTGTAACTAGAAGAAATGAGTTTACACGACTAGCTACACCCTTTCCGATCAATATTCCAACCATAGCGGACACGCTAGATAAAATCATGCTTTAACAAACATTACTTTCCAGTCGGAGTGCTGCGCGAATCCTCAAAGCGACTGTTGCATACGTGTGTCGAATGTCCATTTATTCCAACCAACAGGAAAAGATCTCAATATTACCTTCACTTACAAGACTGTCATATTCACCTTTTCTCACCCCAATACCTATATTCCAAACGTGTATTTCGATTATGGCATGGAGAGAAATTTGTTCGTGAGACTGGAGCATAATTCTAAGAATCGCCATGAAACGCAATTTTCCTTTGTGAATATAGAACACCTACGTCACTTGCAGCTGGTCCACAGGCTAGTAAAAGCATTGCATAATTCCTGGGTTCTGCTCTGGGTTCGAAGAATGAAGCGGAATCATTTTGTCCATGATTCAATCAAGCTCTGGCGTGGCTTTGCCAAAGCAATTTTCGTCGGAGATAAAGTTAACTCAAGTTTAATTCTTATTTGTTACCGAGTTTATTAGTCCAATAAAAGGCAACGAGCTTACAACTAGCAGCGCAAAACCCATCTCCAAACTTATTCATTTTATGCAAACAAGGACCTGCCAGTGACGTCACGTTACGAAATAATCCATTCAAGAAAATCTCTAGGCGCTTTTTTTCCCGTGGTATCTCTCGTGGCATCTCTCCTGATATCTCTTCGCTGCGAATCCACGAATCTCTGCGCTTCCCGTACATGTTCGGGCGACGGCGGCGAGGCAACAACAGCTGTCCCTTTCACCTGTCGTCCCTCACAGTTTGTGGGTCAGCCAGGCTCGTTCATACGCCGTTCGACGGTGCCACAAGGTTGATTCCCGCCTGGCACTGAACGGGAATCTCACTCATGAAAGCTATCGGTGCCTCGCCAAGAGTGGCGTGAGATAAAAGGCACACACCAACGATAATGATAATAAAACATGGTGAGAAAGAACATGAAGATAACTGTCGTCCCCCACTTGACAACTTGACAGACGAGCCGTCATGCCAAAGACTGTACACGGAAGGCTGAGGCTGCCCTTTCGATTTACCTGCACAGCACAAGTATAGCTGAGGTTTTGTCTCTCAGGTAAATATAAATCTTCATTGCGTTGGAGGACGACGAACACCGCAAGCATGTGTCATAAAAGGTGCAGAAAATCAAACAAGAAGAGTAAAAGTGAGTCCCGTGTGATGATCTAACCAGTCATGGTAACCAGATACTGGAAGTGGCTGAGACAAAGCAGATGCGTTACACAACTAGTCTTCATCCAGCCAATGGCGCCGACCAAGGAAGTGAATGAAGATGAACAACTCAGCACCTATACTGACAAACAGACATAAACAAGCAGACGAAGGGAGAGACAAGCAGACGGAAGGCAGACACTAAGACGCAAAACACATACACATACACAGACACACACACACACACGTACAAGGAGTGAGAATGAATTACTCTTCCCCAAACCCAACATGAATCAACCCACAACTGCACTACAACGCAAAAGGATCAACACGCATCCAGTTTGGAGTAAATTAGCAAATTACCCACATATGAATAGCTCTAATAATAATAAGTGGGACTCTTTCTTACGCTGTCATTTCTGTCTTCTTGGCGAATCATTGCACTATCCAGGGGCAGAACAGATGAAAATAGCCCCAAGGTCTCACGCGGGCTAGAAGGCGAACTCCTTCTGTGCGTCTGCCTCACAAGGCCTCATCATCAAGTCAATACAAATAAATAGCGCCATCCCTGTAACCTCGGCAAGCAAATGGCCGCTGCGGTAAGCCAAGCAGAGCTCACGTGGCGCCCACGTGCTTGCAGGTCTGAGCTTGTTTACATCATGTTCCCCCCGTGACCCCTCCCTTCCCCCATGCGCCCCCTCCCTCCCCACCGTGAGCCACAAGGAACAGAGCTATCTGCGTCCAAAAAAGAACGGGCAAGTGCTCGCGGGTGTTCTGATCTCAAGAGCTTTGCTCTATAAACAGACATGCCTACCGGATACGCAACTTCCTACGAGGAGAATAAACACTTGCGATTCGCACATTCCTCGCCCTCGCTGCACGAGCCTCCAAACCCACAGATCCCCGGCAGGTATGTCAGTGGCAGATGCTCAGGCCGCCGTTGCCCTTCCGTAAACAGGTCGGCACCTTCCTGTCTGGCGCTGGATGGCCCGGCCGCTCCCTCGCACGCTGGGGAGTTTCCGTCCATAGCTGCCCACAGAGACACAAGGCATGCAGCTCCTTATCGACTGACCTCAATGACATACAGCTGATTCTTAGGAGAGACCACAGCCTTGAAGTCTCTCTCTCGCTGCTGAACGGACGCAAGTCACCGTCAAATCCCACGTCGTAGAT
>NC_061823.1:31734139-31736639 GCF_019202785.1 Penaeus chinensis
ACTCCCTCTCTCGCTCCTACTCCCACTCTCACTCTTACTCCCTCTCTTAAACTCACTCCCACTCCCATTCCCTCTCTCGCACCTACTCCCCCTCTCACTCTTACTCCCTTTCTTATCTTAAACCCACTCCCACTCTCGCTCTCGCTCTTACTCCCTCTCTTACCCCCACACCCACTCCCACTCCCACTCTCATTTCCTTTCCCACACTATTTTCATCCCTCATCAATAATAAGCTTGACAGACGCGTCTAAACACGCCTTCCTTAATTACTTTGTCCTTGGGGGGAGGGGGGGGAGGGAAGGGGGTGAATATTTGTGGGACGGGGGGTTAAGGGGGGGATGGCAAGTCAGTGGGTCAGGAAGACGGGGTGCCAGGAATCCGGTGCCAGAACCGTGGCACTGGAGGACCCTCGTCAGCTGGTTCAGGTAAACACACTCACTTTCTTCCTCCCTCCCTCCCTCCTCCCCTCGTCCTCCTTCCCCCTCTCTCCTACCGTCTTCATCTTTTTTTTTTCCTCCAACTTTGCTACAATCTCACGCCTGGCAGTCCCAATCTATTACTAATCCCACCTACTTTCGCCGCGGAGAACAACAAACCAAAATGAACTAAGAAGCGGTATAAACAAAGGTACACCCACGCGACCACATTTCTTGGCAAAAAAATAAACACAGCTAAATACAATACGGCCAAATCCACCCATGATGATTTGTGATTATCAAATATTATCATGAATTATTATTAGTATTATCATCATCTTTCCTTATCAATTATCATAAGCAATTATTAAACAATAGTTAGAACAAAAGACAGGGATTATCAGATAGAAGTCAAAATGATAATAATTCATAATCAAATAAAAGTGAAGAAATATGGTCGGTCATTTTCAAAGTCAAATTATAATAAGTAACCTATAAGGAGGATATAGAGAGTATACGTCACTATTTATATTAGAGTAATAATCCGTAAATATTGAAAGTTAAAATGATAATAATCCTCAAACAGATATCAGAATGACAATATGCCTTTATAAATGCCAAAGAATAACAAGTGCAACAATCAATTAGCAATAAGACTCACCGTGTAGGTAATCCGCCAAGTCTCCTCCGTTGCAGTACTGAAAAGAGAAAAAATACAAACATCAGTCAGTGATATATACGAGGCAACGAACACTTGTATCCCCTCACACAAAGACTGAGAATCTATACACACCTTGACAAGATCAAGGTAAATATGACACGGTGAAAAAAAAAAATAATAAATAAATAAATATCAGTAATACAAACAATAACAATGCCTCCTTTTAACGAGACCAATACATCCCCTCCAAGATATGTCTATCGTTAGAGCCGCCAAATAACAGCCATTATGTTGTAGCTCACGGCCACTACCCTCCGTCTATCGCGGTGAGACGAGTATCAAACTACGGCAAACACGCTTTTTTCTGGCGCCTCTCCTCGCTCTTTGTTTACACTTTTCTTTTCGTAATCGCGCTAAAAGTTGACAGATTTATCAAGACGTACATCGCTTAAGGGATTTTCCGGCACTAGGTTCTAGAAAGGTTCTTAAATGCGTGGCACTGGGCTTGGCACGCTACTGTAAGCCGTCCGGTCGGAGCGCGTAAGGTCGGAAACCGCGCGGCTGCAAGACCACGTGGGAGATTGCGTCATTCGGTGGTGCGACGCAGTAGTAAAGCAGCAGCGTAGACATTTCGAGGAAACAAGTCTCACGGTCCGAAGCGCAGTCGTTATGAAAACCAGTTATTGGGAGAAGAGCTGCGCAGGTTTGAATAAAGAGAGACAAAAGAGGAATCGAACAAAGAGGTCAGGAGTCGAGAGTCTGCCGTCATTCCAATGATCTATTCACGGCGTATGTAAAGTCCGGTTCGTGATTGGTAATATTCCTACAAGATTATAGCATTCATCCCCGACGCCATCCGTAACATTTGACGTCACGCCGCGCAAACACTTCCCTCTTCCTCTCCTTTTCCCCGATTTCAACAGCAACTAAAACCTAAACATAAACTTAACGAAAAATACACACTAAGCGAAAAAGACGATGAAGTACACATGATGCCGTGCCCTATACACAGAAAACCTTTCCATTTCCCTTATTCCCCCCCCCCCTCCCCTCTGTAACGCCCCTCCCTTCTCTCAAGTCCCCCACGTCTCTCAACGTATGACCGACATCCAAGAGGATGAAAAAAAATCCAACAGGAATGCTCATCGTGTCGCATCTTATGTCAAGAAGATAATTAACTAGAAACTGAGAGAGAGAGAGAGAGAGAGAGAGAGAGAGAGAGAGAGAGAGAGAGAGAGAGAGAGAGAGAGAGAGAGAGAGAGAGAGAGAGAGAAAGAAAATGGAGAATGAGAACCTGAGTGAGTGAATGAGAAAGAGAGAAATACATAAAAAGAGTATAACACAACACAAAGAGAATGAGAGAACCTGAGTGAGTGAATGAGAAAGAGAGAAATACATAAAAAGAGTATAACACAACACAAAG
>NC_061823.1:31758998-31771498 GCF_019202785.1 Penaeus chinensis
TTACTAATTGCATTTTGTCCGTTGAAGTTGGCTTATGACCACTTTTGCTGACTGATTTTTTTGTTTTGTTTGTTTGTTTGTTTTTTTCACTTGTTTTGGGGTGGTAGTTCGGGGTTTTGCGTGCAGATACGATTTAAACTGCTCTAAGTCGTCGATTCTCAGAAAAAAAAGGAAAACTGGCAACTCAACCTGGAACACTCCGATCCGTCTTTCCTTTTTTTAAATTTTTTGCTAGTCTAGTTTTTTTTTAAAAAACTGTATACATAAAATTTATTGTATTACATAAGTTTATAATTTCGTTCTCCAAAGAGACTTGGCGAATTAGTGCCCTAAAGAGGACTGTGTCGGGTCATCATGGCACTTTGCACTCGGGCACTCTTCAGGGAATGTGCCCCGAGCTCTTTCCCTTGCTTTTCTCTTCTTTCCCTTTCACTCTTGTCTCTTCCCTCCTTTTCCTCTCTCTCTCCTCTCCTCCTCTCTTTCTCGTCTCCCTCTCCTCTCTTTCCCCCAATTAAAACTCTCTCACCCCTCTCTCTTTTCTTTTTTTCTTCTCCCCCTCCCCTCCCTCCCCCCCCTCTCCCTCCCCCCCCTTTCTCTCTTCCTTTTTTTTCTTTCTTTTTTTTCCCCCCTCCCCCCCTCCCTCCCCCTCCCCCCCTTCTCCTCTCTCTCTCTCTCTCTCTCTCTCCTCTCTCTCTCTCTCCCCTCTCTCTCTCTCTCCCTCTCTCCTCCTCTCCCCCCCCCTCTCCCCTCTCTCCTTCTCCCTTCCCTTTCCCCCACCCTTTCCCTCCCTCCCCCCCTTCCTCCCCCCCCCTTTTCCCTCTTCCTCCCTCCTCCCCTTTCCTCCCCCCCCCTCCCTCCTTCCCTCTCCCTCCCTCCTCCCCCTCCCCCCCCCCCCCTCTCCCCACCCCCCCCCCCCCCCCCCTCCCCCCCCTTTCCCCTCCCCCCCCCCCCCCACCCCTCCCTCCCTCCTTCCCCCCCCCCCCCCCTTTCCCCCCCCCCCCCCCCCCCCACCCCCCCCCCCCCCCCCCCCCCCCTTTTCCCCCCCCTCCCCCCCCCCTCCCTCCCCCCCCCTCCCCTCCCCCCCCTCCCATCCCCCCTCCCCCCCCCACCCTCCCTCCCAAACCCTCCAAAATATTTGTCAACGCGGCCGGAGTCTCGTTGACGGGACGGGTGCACTCCTGCACTCCAGCCTAGGATTCCTTGGGAATCGGCGGCCGGGGAAAGGGAAGTTGGCTTCCGGCATTTTTGGCTGGGGGCGGCGCTGCAGGGTAGGGGTGGGACGGGGGGTTGCAGAGGGGGGGGAAGGGGGGGGAGGGGGGGGAGGGGGAAAAAGGGAAAGGGGGAGGGGGGGTTTTAAAAATTGGGGGTAAAGGGAAGGGAAGGGGGTAGGGGGGGAAAAAAGGGGGTGAAAGGAGGGGAAGGGGGAGTTGGAGGGGTGAAGGAAGGGGGGAGGGAAGGAGGGGGTGAGGGTGAAGGAAGGGAGGGGGAGTGTATTGCAGGAGGGGAAGGGTGAGGGTTGAGGAGGGAAGGGAGTGAGGGTGAAGGAAGGAATGAGGTAGGGGGGGGGTAGAGGGTGAAGGAAGGAGGAGGAGATGTAGAGGTGAAGGAAGGAAGGAGGAGGTGGAGGGGGTGAAGGAAGAGAAGGGGGAGGTGGAGGTTATTGCAGGAGGGGAAGGGGGAGTTGGAGGGGGTGAAGGAAGGGAAGGGGGAGGTGGAGGGGTGAAGGAAGGGAAGGGGGAGGTGGGGGGCGCAAGAAAAAGAAACAGGAGAAGTGCAAGAAATTCGTGATAAGAGAAGAAGCAAAAGATACATAATTAAGGAGAAGATTAAGGATAACCATGACGATGAGGATAATCACAATAAGAATGATAAAGAGGATGATAATAATAATAATAGTATTAGTTATAGTAATAGTAATACTGATAATCATAATAGTAAAAGTATAGAGAATAACAAAAAGGAAAAAGTAAATGAGGGAAGATAAGAATGAGAATAAGAAAAACAAAACAAAAATGGAGAATAAAGGATTATGGCGGAAATAATAACGCAAGTCCCGGCGATAATGGAGCTCCAAAAATGGGAAAATGAAGAATGATAATACAGTAATACGTAATAAGAGATAAGAGTAATGATAAGAAGAAAGGCAAAGGGGGAAAGGAAGGTGGCGAAAGAAGGAGGGAAAGGAGAAATGGGGAAAGAAAAAAATATATAGGACTATATAAGATAAGAAGAGAAAGGATGGTTAAGGAGAAAGAGAAGAGAGGCGGAAGATATAAAAGAAGAGGCGAAACGTTGAGAGAAAAGGAGAAATAAGATACTAAGATAATAAAAGGAGAAATAAGAGACTAAGATAATAAAAGGAGAAATAAGAGACTAAGATGATAAAAGGAGAAATATGAGACTATAAGAAACGGAAAAATAATAAAGAAAAATAGAATATGCAAGAAAAGGAAAGGAGGTATAAGGGAAGAAGAGAAACGAAAGAATGTGCAAGAGACGAAAAGAAAGGGGAGAAAATGGTGGAGGAACGAAATGTGTATAAAAAGGAAAAGGAGAACAAGGAAATTAAAAGAAATAATAGGAAGGGGAGAAAGATAGGAAGGAGGAAGAACAGACTAAAAAAAATATAGAGAAAAGAAAGTAAATAAGGGAAAAAGGGTCACGAAAGCAGAATAAACGAGGAAAAAAATATGGAAGAAGAGGAAGAAAAAAAAAATGGAAAAGAAAAAAAAAGGAATAAAGAGGATTCGGAGAAACCAAGGAAAGAAGAAGGAAGAGTGTGAGAAGAAAAGAAAAAAAGGACAAAGAAAGGAGAAAGAAAAGAAGAAACAAAAGCGGGAGAAGAAAAGAAAAAAGAAAATAACGAAGAGAGGAAGAAGAAGAGAAGAGAAGAAGATAAGAGGAGGAGGAGGAAGAAGAGAAGGAGGAGGAGGAGGAGGAGGAGGGGGGAGGGGGAGGGGGAGGGAGGAGGAGGAGGGGGAGGGAGGAGGAGGAGGTGGTCGCGCGGGTTGTGCGAAGAGGTCACGCCCCTCCAGTGTCCTTACAGCGTCCTTCTGGAGATACAGCCTACGTCTCAGGGGCCTCTCGCTCGCCCCTTCAGCCTCGAGTCCGCGGTGTGACGGAGAGGGACATTCGGTCGAAAGAGACGGGGAAACGGATGGATTCGGTGGTGTAGATAGTTTTTTTTTTTTTAAGCTTTTTTTTTCTCTCTCTCTTGGGTTTTCTTTTTTTTTTTTTTTTGGTTGTTGTTGTTGTTTTTGTTGTTTTTCTCTCCTCTTCCTCATTTTCTTCTTCTTCTCTTTCTTCTCCTACGTCTCCTATTCCTCCTTCTCGCCACTTGCTAGCTCACCGTGCGTCTGGATCGAAATTGGGAAAGAAAACAGAAGCTGGTAACTCTCCACCTTCAACTTGTCTTGCATTTCCAAGTTACAGAGGCAACTTCACTCTCTTGTCAGCGTGGCAACACTGGTCGACGCCTGCCGCCACCACCGTTGCCAAAGCCATCTACTCCTCCTCCTCCTCCTCCTCTTTTTCGTCTTCGTCTTCGTCCTCCTCATCGTCCCCCTCGTCCTCCTCCTCCTCCTCCTCATCGTCCCCTCGTCCTCCTCCTCCTCCTCCTCCTCCTCCTCCTCCTCCTCCTCCTCCTCCTCCTCCTCTTCCTCCTCGTCCTCGTCCTCCTTGTCCTCGTCCTCCTCTTCCTCTTGTTCTTCTTACTCTTCCCCCTCCTCCTCCTCCTCCTCTTCCTCCTCCTCCTCCTCCCCCTCCTCCTCCCCACGCGTGCATTCTGTGGAGATGCAGTGGCATGGGGGAGGGGGGAGGGGGGGAGAGTTTGCATAAGTTTGTATGTAAGGTGCAAGTTTACCCTACATGGGCGAGAGAGAGATGTACTGGAAATAATGCAAGAGAGGGAGGGAAGAGTATAGCCAGATATATAGGCCTAGTGTAGTTTATACAATGCTGCGCACGCACACGCACACGCACATGCACACGCACACGCACACGCACACGCACACGCACATGCACATGCACATGCACATGCACATGCACACGCACACGCACACGCACACGCACACGCACGCGCACACGCACACGCACACGCACACACACACACACACACACACACACACACACACACACACACACACACATATATGTATGCTTGCATATAAGTATTTATATGTGCTTGCGTGTATTTGTTTGCGTATATGTATGTGTACATGTATGTTTGTATGTGTACGTGTGGTTGTATACCGACAGAGGACTAAGAAACTAAGACATACAGATAGGTCTCTATATTGCCTCTAGTTGAACAGCAAGGGAGTCAAGCACACAAATAAACAGAAAAACAAAAGCATTTAACGCAGTTTAAAAATACACAAAGGTTCGCAGATCCAAAGCTTGTTTACCTTACGAGCGAGGGGGAAATGTACGGACATGCACAGAAGCTAAGAGAGAAACTAAAGAATGCTACTGCAGTTAGAAAAGGTTCATGTATACTGAGAGAGAGAGAGAGTGATATGTGTGTGTATGTATATATGTATACATATATGTGAATATATGTATGTATAATTGTGTGTGTGTGTGTGTGTGTGAGAGAGAGGAGAGAGAGAGAGAGAGAGAGAGAGAGAGGGAGAGAGAGGGAGAGAGAGGGAGAGAGAGGGAGAGAGAGGGAGAGAGAGGAGAGAGAGAGAGAGAGAGAGAGAGAGAGAGAGAGAGAGAGAGAGAGAGAGAGAGAGAGAGAGAGAGAGAGAGAGAGGGAGGGAGGGAGAGAGGAGAAAGTCAAACAAAAGAAAAAATGATAGATAGATAAAGGGCAAGACAGATAAGAGAGAAAGGGACACCCCCCACCCTCGACCAATCTCCAGACTTACCAATATGAAAACCAATCCCTCCCTCCCCCTCATCCCTTCCCACGACCTCTTGCCCCCTCCCATCTCCCCTTGCCCTCTTCATGCCCCCTCCCCTCCCCTTACCCTCTCCATGCGCCCTCCCCTCCTATTACCCTCCCCACGCCTCCTCCCTTCCTTGCCCTCTCCGTCCCTTCCCTCTCCTATTGCCCTCCCCATGTCCCTTCCTCTCCCCTTGCCCTCTCCATGACCCCTCCCTCTCTTGCCTTCTCCATTCCCCTTCCCCTCCCCTTGCCCTCTCCATTCCCCCAATCTCCCCTCATTCTGTGACTGACAACATCTCGTCGCGTGTGATGGAATTCGCTCAAACGTTTCCACTCCAGAAGCGATTTGGCCGAAGGGGGGAGGCTCGCTGCTGCTGGCGGGGTGGCTACAGATGGCAGGCTGGGGGGGATGTTTAGTTTGTGTGTTGCTTTGTTAGGGGGTCGTTTTGCAGGTGGCGGTGCTGGCTTTGTTGTTGTTTGTTGGTTTTCTGTGTCTTTGTTGTTGGTTGTTGTTGTTGTTTGTTGTTTGTTGTGTGTTAATTGGGGGTTTGGGAAGCGTTTTTGTTGTTGTTATTGTTGTTTTTATTGCATATAATGTTAGGTGTGGATATTTTTTTATATTCCTTTTTTCTGATCATTTTTGAGTTTTGTTTCGCGTTTATTTGTTTATATAATTTTGTTCGTGGATTGCATCACGGTTGATCTTTTCCATATGTATTTAAATTTTGTTGTGTCTCAAAAGTTTGAATTTCCGTACACTTCATATTTTTGATTTGTTGTTATTTTTGTTGTTGCTGTTTTTCCTTTTGTTATTTTTGGTTGTATTTCATGGCATTTGATTGCCGGATTTGGGGTACAGTTCATTTTTTTTTTCTTTTTTATTATTTTTTTTTTTCTTTTTTTTTCAATCATATTTAATTTTTTTTCTATTCCTTTTTTTTTTTTTTTTTTTTTTTTTTTTTTTTTCTTTTTTTTTTTTTTTTCTTTTTGTGTCGTTTTGATTTTGCTTTTATACGTTTTTTTTTTTCTAGATTTTATTTGGTGGCTTCATTATTTAGTTACATAGTGAATCCGTTCTAAGATAAAAATACGTTTTACCGGGGTGGGTTCGGATTGGGGTCATGTTTTTTCCCCCTTTTTTAAAAAGGGATTTTCCTGGCCTAAATTTTTTCTTATTTTTAAAGATGTTTTTATACCGACTTCTTTAAAATTTTTCGAATAGTATTTTTTCCCCTTCCTTCCCCCCCTCCCCCCCCCCCTCCATGTCCAACCCCTTTCCTCGCTACCTTTTTTCTCCCCCCCTCCCTCTCCCTTTCCCCTCCCCTCCCCCCCCCCCCCTCCCTCCCTCCCTCCCTCCCTCCCTTTTTCCCCAATTCCCCCCCCCCCCTAAACCCCCCTCGGGCCCCTTCCCCCACTCCTTCCCCCTTTTTAAAATTTCTTCCTCTCTTTTCCCCTTTCCACTTCCCTTTTCCCTTTTTTTTTTCACCCCCTCCGTTCCCCTCCCCCTCCCTTCCCCATTTTACTCTTTCTTTCTCTCTCTCTCTCTCTCCTCTCTCTCTCTCCTCTCTCCTTTTCCCCTTTTCCCTCTCTCTCTCTCGCTCCGCCCCCCCTCTCTCTCTCCCCCCCCCCCCTCTCTCCCCCCCCCCTCCTTTCCCTCCCTTCCTCTTTTTCCCCCTCCTTCCCTCCCCCCCCCCCCCTTCCTTTTTTTTCTCTCTCTTTTTCTTCCCCCCTACCTTTCCCCTTCCCCCCCCCCCCTCCCCCCCTTCTCCCCCGGGACCACCAAAAAACCGGGAAACCCGGGCCCTTTTTTTTCTTTTAATATTTTTTTAGAAGGGGAAAAGTATGTAAATCTATTAGCGGTAGGAAAATTTTTCCCTTTTTTTTTTTTTGGGGGGGAGGCAGGGGCAGGGAGTGGGAAGAGAGAGGGAGGGGGTGGGGGGGAAGAATGAGAGGGAAAGGGAGAGGGAAGGGTGAGTGGGAGAGGGGGGTGGGGGGGAAAAGAAGGGAAGGGGGAGTGGAGAGGGTTGGGGGGGGGGGAAAGGGGGAAAAAACCCCTTTCGTTGAAAAAACTTATTATTTTCCTTCTCATTCCTCCTCTTATTCTCATTTCTTTTTTAAATTATTTTTTAAATTTTTTTGGGGAAAAATGTGTTTTTTTTCCCATTTTGTTTCTTTGTTTCATTAACATTCATCTGCTGATTAAGCTTTATTTTTATTTATTTCCATTTTCATTTTTTTTTTTTGGCATTTCTCTCTTTATATTCTTTCATTATTTTTTTTTTTTTTTATTTGGTTTCCCCTTTTTTTAAAATTTTTTCGTGTTTTTCCTTGTTTTTTTTTTCCAAATTTTATTTGTCCTTTCTTCAATTTTTAATTTTTATCGTTTTCTATCTTCTTTGTTTTCCTCCCCAACCCCCCTTACCATTT
This sequence comes from Penaeus chinensis, assembly GCF_019202785.1. Classification (NCBI taxonomy): domain Eukaryota; kingdom Metazoa; phylum Arthropoda; class Malacostraca; order Decapoda; family Penaeidae; genus Penaeus; species Penaeus chinensis. The sequence goes on from NC_061823.1 coordinate 31,766,317, forward strand.
TCCGTCCCATTCATTTTACCTTCCTTCCCTCCCATTGTCTCCTCCCGCCATTCCTCCCTCACTAAAAAAACCCCTTTCCCCTCTTTCCTTCTTTCCTCCTTTTCCCCCCCCCCTTCCCCCCCTTTCCCCTCTCAAAACCCTTTCCCCGCCCCTTTTTTTTCCTTTCCCTTTGCTCCTATTTTCAGCTCTCCCTCCTTCTCTCTTTCCCTCCCCCTTCCCCCCCCCTTTCCCCCCCCCTTCCCCTTTTTTTCCTCCCCCCCCTTCCCCCTTTTAACCCCCTTTCCATCCCCCCCCCTCCTTTTTTCCCCCTCCCCATTTTTTCTTCCACCCCTTCCCCCCCTTTCCTTCTCTCCCTCCCTTTTTCAAATTTTCCTCCCTCCCTTTTTCAAATTTTCCTCCCTCCCCCTTCCATTTTCCCTTCCCTTTTACCTCTCTCTCTCCCTTCCTCCTTCCTCCCAACCCTTTTTCTTTTCCGCTCTTCCCCTCTCCCCTCCTCCTCTCTCCCTTTCCCCCCCCTCCCCTCTCCCCCCTCCCCCCCTCCCCTCTCCCTTCTCTCCCCCCTCCTCTCTCCTTCTTTCCCCCTCCTCCCACCCCTCTCTTCCTTCTCTACCCCCCCCCCTCCTCTCTCCTTCCTTTCCCCTTTCCCCCTCCTCCTCCCTTTTCTCCCTCCCCTTTTCTTCCCTTTTTCTCCCTTTTCCCTCTCCCCCCTCCCTCTCCCCTCTTTTTTCAAAATTTTACGTCACCCTCATCGTAAACCCCTCACCCCCTCTAACCCCTCCCCCCCCCCCCCTCTCTCTCTCCTCTCTCTCTCTCTCTCTCTCTCCAATCTCCTCATCTCTCTCGTCTCTCTCTCTCTCTCTCCTCCTCGCTCTCTAGGTCTCTCCCTCTCTCCCTCCCTCCTTCCTCCCCCCTCTCCCTCCCTCCCTCCCTCCCCCTCTCCCTCCCTCCTTCCCTCCCCTTCTCCCTCTCCCTCTCCTTAACCCTCTCCCTCTCTCTCTCCCTCTCCCTCTCCCTCTCAATAACCCTCTCACTCCCTCACCCTCACCCTCACGCTCTCCTCACCCTCACCCTCTGCCTCTCCTTTTTTTCCCTCACCCTCACGCTCTCCCGACCGAGGTAGAAGCAAGATCCTCCAGCTGACATCCCTTGGGCGTGCAGCCTCCAGTGGCTCTCGACCCGGGGCGGCGGAGGCGAGAGAACTGGTTTGGGAGAGCTGGGAGATTCGGTGAACTGTGGAGGCTGCGGCGGACGGGGAGGAGGGAGAGGTGGAAGAGGAGGTGGATTGGATGGTGGTTGAGGTGGAAGAGGGAGGGTGAGGGGGTTGAGGTGGAAGGGGAGGGGGAGGGGGTTGAGGTGGAAGGGGGAGGGGGAGGGGGTTGAGGTGGAAGAGGGAGGGGGAGGGGGTTGAGGTGGAAGAGGGAGGGGAGATGGTTCAGGTGGATGGGGGTGGTTCAGGTGGATGGGGGTGGTTCAGGTGGAAGAGGAGGGGAAGGTGGTTGAGGTGGAATAGGGTGGAGGAAGAGGCGAGGGTGGTAGTGGAGAAGGTAGTGGAGGTGGAGGCGGTGGTGGAGATGGTGGGGGTGGAAGTGGGGGTTGCGAATGCAGAGCGGGTGGGGGGGGGCAATGGTGGAGATTGAGGGGGTAGTGAAGGTGGTGGTGGTGGAGGAGGAGGCGTGGGAGATGGCACTGGGGTTGAGAGGGATTTTCGAAGAGGTTTTGTGCAGCTGAGACTATATGGGGAGGGGGGGGCAGGGGGGTAGCAAGTGGGGGCAATGCCAGTGAGAGAGAATTTCTCCTTTTCATGTATTTTTTTCCTTCCTTTGTTAATTATGTTATTATCTGTTCCTCTCCATCGCCGTGTCCCTCTCTCTCGTTCTCATTTTCTCTTCTTCCTCTCCATCCACCCACCCTCTCCCACTCCTCCACCCCCCACTTCATTCTTCCTATCCCTCCCTCTCTCTCTCTCTCTCTCTCTCTCTCTCTCTCTCTCTCTCTCTCTCTCTCTCTCTCTCTCTCTCTCTCTCTCTCTCTCTCTCGAACATGTGTGCTTTAATGACCACGCACCTGATTATCATATTTTTATTCTTTTTTTTTTCCAAACTCGAAACCACGGACTGGCAGTGTTGCCAAGTGCAGGTGGTAGCGTGGCTATATCCTCAGGCTATTGCATCTCGCACGTGGCAACAATGCACAGTACATACCTTGCGCTCCCATCTTCTCTTCCCATACCCGTACCCCCTCCCCCTTCCTCTTCCCTTACCCCCTCCCCCTTCCTCTTCCCTTACCCCCTTCCCCTTCCTCTTCCCTTACCCCCTCCCCCTTCCTCTTCCCTTACCCCCTCCCCCTTCCTCTTCCCTTACCCCCTCCCCCTTCCTCTTCCCTTACCCCCTCCCCCTTCCTCTTCCCTTACCCCCTCCCCCTTCCTCTTCCCTTACCCCCTCCCCCTTCCTCTTCCCTTACCCCCTCCCCCTTCCTCTTCCCTTACCCCCTCCCCCTTCCTCTTCCCTTACCCCCTCCCCCTTCCTCTTCCCTTACCCCCTCCCCCTTCCTCTTCCCTTACCCCCTCCCCCTTCCTCTATCTTCCTCTTTTCTCCTTCCCCCTTCCCCTTTCCTTCCTCTTTTCTCCTTCCCCCTTCCTCTATCTTCCTCTTTTCTCCTTCCCCCCTTCCTCTATCTTCCTCTTTTCTCCTTCCCCCTTCCCCTTTCCTTCCTCTTTTCTCCTTCCCCCTTCCCCTTTCCTTCCTCTTTTCTCCTTCCCCCTTCCTTTATCTTCCTCTTTTCTCCTTCCCCCTTCCTTTATCTTCCTCTTTTCTCCTTCCCCCTTCCTTTATCTTCCTCTTTTCTCCTTCCCCCTTCCTTTATCTTCCTCTTTTCTCCTTCCCCCTTCCTTTATCTTCCTCTTTTCTCCTTCCCCCTTCCTTTATCTTCCTCTTTTCTCCTTCCCCCTTCCTTTATCTTCCTCTTTTCTCCTTCCCCCTTCCTTTATCTTCCTCTTTTCTCCTTCCCCCTTCCTTTATCTTCCTCTTTTCTCCTTCCCCCTTCCTCTATCTTCCTCTTTTCTCCTTCCCCCTTCCTTTATCTTCCTCTTTTCTCCTTCCCCCTTCCTCTATCTTCCTCTTTTTTCTCCTTCCCCCTTCCTCTATCTTCCTCTTTTCTCCTTCCCCCTTCCTCTATCTTCCTCTTTTCTCCTTCCCCCTTCCTCTATCTTCCTCTTTTCTCCTTCCCCCTTCCTTTATCTTCCTCTTTTCTCCTTCCCCCCTTCCTCTATCTTCCTCTTTTTTTTTCTTCCCCCTTCCTCTATCTTCCTCTTTTCTCCTTCCCCCTTCCTCTATCTTCCTCTTTTCTCCTTCCCCCTTCCCCTTTCCTTCCTCTTTTCTCCTTCCCCCTTCCTCTATCTTCCTCTTTTCTCCTTCCCCCTTCCTCTATCTTCCTCTTTTCCTCCTTCCCCCCTTCCTCTATCTTCCTCTTTTCTCCTTCCCACTTCCTCTATCTTCCTCTTTTCTCCTTCCCCCTTCCTCTATCTTCCTCTTTTCTCCTTCCCCCTTCCTTTATCTTCCTCTTTTCTCCTTCCCCCTTCCTCTATCTTCCTCTTTTCTCCTTCCCCCCTTCCTCTTTCCTTCCCCTTTTCTCCCTCCTTCCTCTATTTTCCTCTTTTCTCCTCCCCCCCTTTCTCTTTCCTTCTTTTTTCCTTCCTCTTTTCTCCTTCCCCCTTCCCCTTTCCTTCCTCTTTTCTCCTTCCCCCTTCCACTTTCCTTCCTCTTTTCTCCTTCCCCCTTCCCCTTTCCTTCCTCCTTTCTCCTTCCCCCTTCCCCTTTCCTTCCCCTTTTTATTCCCTCCCGGACAGACACAGACACCGTTGCTATGGCCAGTCCCAGCTGCAATAAGGGCCACGGTCGAGGCGACGGCACCAGCAAAACTATAGCTTCTATCATTAGACCGCCCCGGCTATATGTAGACACTCACACAGAGCCACTATCGCCCTCCGCTTTAATCACAGCATCCCCGCGGCCACAGTCGTTCTCTAATTAACTTGGGCCAAGCTCGAGTAACTTAGTGGGTTTACTTTAGGTCTCGGGTGACTTGCAACAACTTTCCCCCTGTGATTGAAGGAGACAGACGATGTGGAATTGAATTGATGGTCAGCAGATGAAGAGGAGACGAAGAGAGGGTGATTGGAGATGCCGATGAAAATACTGATAAGCATAATAATGATCCTCTTGCTGCATTTGCTCTCGTTGCTACTGCTGGTGCTGCTACAAGGAACACAATAATTATTTTTAGTATCATCGTTATCATCATCATCTTCATTATTACTATTATTGTTGTTATTTTTGTTATCGTTATCATCTTTATTTCTGACCCATGTTTTTGGTACTGTGTGGGCGTGCGTGCCTTTGTTCCTGCTTGCTTGCTTGCTTGCTTGCGTGCTGGCTCCAACTATCTCTCTCTGTCCCCACTTTCCCTTTCCCTCCCTCCCTCCCTTCCTTATCCCCTTCTTGCTAACCCCTCCCTCCATCCCCTACCTTTCCCCCGCTCCCTCCCTCCCTCACTTCCTCTATCCACTCCTCTCTCACTCCCACTTTCCCTTCCTCCTTCCCTCTCACCACACCCTTTTTTTCTTTATTCTCCCCTTCGTTCTTCCCCTTTCTCCCTTTCCCTTTTCCCTCCCTCCATCATTCCTCCCTGTCCCTATTCTCTCTCTCCTTTCCTTCCGCTTTCAGTCTTTCTTTCCTCCCCCAATCCCTCATTTTCCCTCCTATCCCTCTTTTGCCTTTACCCCTAATCCCTAATTCCTCCCTCCCTCGCTCCTTCCCCCTCCTTCACCTCCTCTCTCTTCCCTCCATCCCTCCCTCCCTCCCCTTCCCTTCCTCTCCCTCCCCCTCCCTCCCTCCCCTCCCCTCCCCTCCCCTCCCCTCCCTCCCTCCCTCCCTCCCTCCCTCCCTCCCTCCCTCCCTCCCTCCCCTCCCTCCCCCTCCCCGGTGATAAAGAGCCACAAAAGAGTCCCACTTTGCCCCATTTCGAGCCCCGTCGCCTCGGGAGATAAGCGGCCCGATAATACTAACTGTGACTTCCGTTCGTTGCAGTTCTCGTGAGTGGCGGCGGCAGCGTCTTCGCGGATCTTAACGGGTGAGTTTGATGCTCGTTTTGTGTTTTGTTTGAGTTTTTTGTGGTCGTGATTTGT
>NC_061823.1:31788998-31791498 GCF_019202785.1 Penaeus chinensis
GGGCAAGGAAGAAGGGGAAGGGAAAGGCAGGAAGAGATGGAGGGGGAGGAGCCTCTGCCAGATCAGGCGCCCCGGAGATGGGGGGGGGGGGCGAGAGGGGTCGCTGCCCCCTTCACCCCTCCCCCCCATGCGTTTCTCTGTCGAGGTGTTCTTCCTTTCCCATCTGTGCCCTTATATTGATATATATATGTGTATATATATATATATATATATATATATATATATATATATATATATATATATATATATATCTATACATGTACGGATGCGTGTGCTGAGAGTGTATGGATGTTTACATAAGTGTATTCGTGTATGTATACATGTTCTGTATGTATGTATGCGTGAATGTATTTATGTGTTAACAGTTGCGTCTAATTCGGCTGATCGATCAGATTGGTTTAAAAAAAACAATGTACAATGTATTTATTTATCAAAATTACCTTAATTACACCGATAAAATGTGTCATTTTTATTGACATTAAAAAAAAGAAAATTAAAATGTTTAGTTTATGATGAAAATGATAAAGCTATTGATAGATTTAGTAGATGCAGCTTTCGTAGATGTTGCCTTTAGTTTATAGTAGCGTGATCAAAATATATTTTTTTCTGCGTTTACTTTCTTTGGAATTGTGTGTTTTCGCTTGGAGAATAACAATAAAAGTAGCGGATTAATGATTCCATGTCAGGATAATATGCTACATAGGACAAGGAAGATTTTATTTTTTATTATACAAAATATCAAAACTGCAAAGGGTTTTACAGCACCGGGACTCGCTTGTGTGTTAAATATAGATACACAAAAACGAACATTGTGTGTGCGTGTGTGTGTGTGTGTGTGTGTGTGTGTGTGTGTGTGTGTGTGTGTGTGTGTGTGTGTGTGTTTATGTAGGGGGCAATGTAGGTGTGTACCGTATATTAATATATTTGTGTTTAATATTACGTCGACAAATAAATATGAACGTAGTGGTTAGAAGGGACACTCGAGTGAAAGATCACCTCTATCTACTTTTTATTTATTGGTTTCCTTTCTTTTGCACTGTCCTGTCTGAGAAAATGGTCTTTTTCTTTTATAAATAAAAACTTTGTTACATCTCCCTCCCTCTCTTCCGCTCGTCTCTGTCAGTGCAGATTCCTTTTATTTCGTAGCATCTGTCATTCTGTGTAAGAATGAATTCCCTTCCCTCCTCCAAAGTTGAGCTCTCATTCTTTCTCTCTCTCTCTCTCCTCTGCGTCTCTCCTTTGCTCTCCTGTCCTCCCATTTTTTTCTCTTTTGTCTTCTTCCTCACTTTCCTCCTCTCTTCCCACCTCCTTTCCTTTTGACCACAAAACGTCTTTCCTTCTCACTTTCTTCCTCTCCTACCTGCCTCCCTCTTTTCCTTCCTCCCTTTTTCCTTCCATTCTCCCTCCCTCCCCTGTCCCTCCGTCCCCTCTCACTCCCTTCTTCCTCTCCTCACCCCCCATCCACTCCCCCCCTCCTCCTCCCCTCACGCCCTCCTGCCCTTCTTCCTTCCTCCCTCTAACCACCCTTCCTCTCCTTCTACCTCCCCCCCGCTCCTTGTATCCCCCTCCCTTCCCCCTCCCTCATCTCCCCCAATTTTTTGACTGTCACTTGGGCTTTTTAAGAATTCGAAATCTTGCCCAGCTCGTTACCTTTCTCATTCATGCAAAGCTGTCACGTTCGCTCAGGAAGATCTCGTCGTGCCTGAATCTGTGCATGACACGAGGCTCAGCCAGGAAGGGACGGTCGGCGGACGAAATTTATCTCGAGGTCATGACTCGTCTTTTTTTTTGGATTCGTGTTGTTGTTACGTTTTTTTTTCTTCCTTACTTTTTCCAAAAGTAAAAGTAAATTAAGTCTATTTATATTTTGGTATTTTATTTTTTTACTTAGTGATTTGTCTTTTTTTTGGGGGGGGGGGGGGAAGAGAGAGAGAGAGAGAGAAGGAGAGAGAGAGAGAGAGAGAGAGAGAGAGAGAGAGAGAGAGAGAGAGAGAGAGAGAGAGAGAGAGAGAGAGAGAGAGAGAGAGAGATTGGATGGGTGTATTTGCTTCTATTTGCTTCAGAGGTTAGATATTTATGTGCTTGAGAAATTATACAAGTAAATACGATAATTAACTGCGGAATGAAAGCGTTTATTTGTGTTCTTGAATAAGAGAAAGATCATTGTATAATTAAACCTTTTACGATTATATTTGATAATGCGAACTTACATAATAAAGAAAAATTCGTCCAACTGTGTGAATCTGTAAACCTGTGAAAAATATTTACCGATGTGAATGACCTAATTCGGTATAGAACTTTATATACATATTATATTGTTATATTGATATCCGATTTACCAGAAGCTTTTCGAAAGGGGTCGGACTCGGGGGGGGGGGGGGGGGGGGGGTCTCCGCTTTTCTCTTCTATTCGTGTTTCCTTTTTCGTGTTCTTGATTTTTCTTTTTCTTTCTGTCTGTTTTTTTTATACTCCATCTCCCTTCCCTCTATCTCTTCATCTC
>NC_061823.1:31796244-31801244 GCF_019202785.1 Penaeus chinensis
TCTTTATCTATCTATTCTCCTTCTTTCCTTTTCTTTTTCTCCCTATCTCCCTTTTCTCTCGTTTTTCCGCCTTCCCACCTTTCCTCTTCCCTTCCTTCCTTCTTCATCCTACCATCTGTTCCTCCTTTCTTTTTTCTCTTGCTTCCTCTGTCCTTTCCTCCCTCCTCTTTTCCCTCCTTTTTTTTTTGCATTCCCTCCCTCCCCGTCATCCTTCTGTGTCCCTCTTTTCTTCCTTCCTTCTCTCCCTCTCTTCTTTCCTCCTATTCTCCCTTCTCTCCTTTCCTCCTTCCTTTTTTCTCTTCATATCCCTTCTCTTCCTCTCCCTCCTCCCTCTCCTCGTGTTTTATCTTTCTTTATCCCTCCTATCATCCTTTCTTGGTAAAGGAAATGAAAGGAAAAAGAGTTTGGAAAATAAACGATAAAGGAAAGAGAGAACAAACAAATAAAAGAAATAGAGGAATAACGCAAATGCGAATATATAAGTGGAGAGACATGAAAAGGCTATTTTTAATTAAATTTTGGAACAAAGAATGAGAGAACTTGGCAAGTCATAATTTTAAAAGGTATAATTCGAACACTGAAGGAACAAAAAAAAGGAGAAAAAACGAAAATGAAAAAAGAAAAAAAAAAGAAAAAGAAAAAAAGGAAAAAAAAAAAATCATGAAAAAATGAATAATAGATAGGAACAAGGAAAAAAAAATGAAGGAATTTCCCGGTGTTATTTAGATCATCAATTTTGGCCATGCAATTTTCGCCATGCAGTATTGTCAGTCGCATGCATTCATACTTAGTTATGTTTCACTGGTAGAGTTGATCGCGCGTCGGAATTTTATTTAATTTTTCATTTTCATCTTTTTCTTTTTCTTTTTCTTTTTTTCGTTTTTTTTTGTGGGTTTCTCTGTGTTTATTTGATTTTTATTTTGTCTGGTTTTGTTGTGGTATTTTTACCTTTTTTTTTTGTTATGATCATCATTGTTGTTGTTGATATGATTATTATTATTATTATTTTGTTATTATTATTGCCATCATCATCATCATCATCATCATCATCATCATCATCATCATCATCATCATCATCATCATCATCATCATCATCATCATCATCATCATCATCATTATCATTATTAACGTAATTGTTTTAATTTTTTACTCATTATATTATATTTTTGTTCTGACTTTGCGTTGATTTTATTATTTGATTGTTTCGTCTAAGCATTTATTTCCTTTTCTTGTTTGTTCATTTTAATATATATGTATTTTTTAAAATTCTGTTATCATTTATTTATTGATTCGTTCTCAAGGTAATGTTTATTTTTATCGTTTTATTTCTGGATTACTTTTTATTTCTTTCTTTTTTTCTCTCTCTCTTTTCTCTTTCTCTTTGTGATTTACCTTTGTTCGTAGTTTACTTTAGTCCTTCGTCACCTCCCATCCCTTCCCTATCCTCCTCCTCCTCTTTCTCCATTTCTTAATGTTCTTTTTTCTTCTCCTCCTCTTGTTTTTCTTCCTCCTCTTCCCTTTTTTTCTATTCCTCTTCTTCTATTTCTTTTATTTTTTATTTCTTCCTCCTCCTTCTCCTTCTTTTACATCCTCCTCATCCTCCTCCTCCTCCTCCTCCTCCTCCTCCTCCTCCTCCTCTTGCCCCTCCTCTTCCTCCTCCTCTTGCCCCTCCTCTTCCTCCTCCTCTTGCCCCTCCTCTTCCTCCTCCCTCTCCTCCTCCCCTTCCTCCTCCTCCTCCTGCCCCTTCTCTTCCTCCTCCCTCTCTTCTTACCCCCTCCCTCTCCTCCTCCTGCCCCTCCTCCTCCTGCCCCTCCTCCTCCTCCTCCTCCCCTCCCATTTATTCCTGTCCTCCTATCATGTCGGCCGTTGCTCATGTAATATTTCGTAGAGTTTCGATGCTACATATTCCTCCTCTTCTCCTCCCCTTTTCCTCCTCCCTCTCCTCTCTGTATATCTGTCCGTGTCTTCGTTTATCAACCTATTTTGTCTCTTTTTATCCTCTTTATTTCTCTTTTTCTTTTCATTTAGTTTTTCTTTTTTTTTCCTTCTTTCCTCTCTCTCTCTCTCTCTCTCTCTCTCCCTCTCTCTCTCTCTCTCTCTCTCTCTCTCTCTCTCTCTCTCTCTCTCTCTCTCTCTCTCTCTCTTTCTCTCTCTCTTTATCTCTCTCTTTCTCTCTCTCTTTCTCTCTCTCTTTCTCTCTCTCTTTCTCTCTCTCTTTCTTTCTCTCTCTCTCTCTCTCTCTCTCTCTCTCTCTCTCTCTCTCTCTCTCTCTCTCTCTCTCTCTCTCTCTCTCTCTCTCTCTCTCTCTCTCTCTCTCTCTCTCTCTCCTCTCTCTCCTCTCTCCTCTCTCCTCTCTCCTCTCTCCTCTCTCCTCTCTCCTCTCTCCTCTCTCCCCCTCTCTCTCTCTCTCTCTCTCTCTCTCTCTCTCTCTCTCTCTCTCTCTCTCTCTCTCTCTCTCTCTCTCTCTCTCTCTCTCTCTCTCTCTCTTCCGCCCACCCTCCTCCCACTTCTCCTCACTCTCTCTCCTCCTACCTATCCCTCTCCCTCTTCGTCCTTTCAACCCGATCCCCCCTATCCTCTACCCCCTCCCCTTACCCTCCTATCCTTCCCCATCTCCCCCCCCACTTTCCTACTCCCACCCCCCCAGCTTTCCTCCACGCATCTCCCCCACCTTTCCTACCCCCCCAGCTTTCCTATCCCCCCAGCTTTCCTATCCCCCCCCCCCCCGCTTTACTCATTTATGCCCGCCTGGTGTATCCGAGAGAGAGCGCAGGTGTCTGTTTGTCGCCTCGGGAAAGATTCATCAGGTAGCCAGGGGGATCCGCCTCGCTTGCTCGTCTGTCTCGCGTTTTGTCTTGCTTTGTTTCGGCTTGACTTGTTTTGGTTGCCTTGGCTTGCGTTTGGGTTGACTTGGGTTGCCTTGGCTTGACTAGGGTTGCCTTGGCTTGCGTTTGGGTTGGTTTTGCTTGACTTGGGTTGGGTTGGATTAGCTTGACTCGAGTTGCCTTGGCTTGCGTTTGGGTTGGTTTGGCTTGACTCGGGTTGCCTTGGCTTGCGTTTGGGTTGCCTTGGCTTGACTCGGGTTGGGTTCGCGTAGTGTTAGGTTTGGAGTTGATTGGTTTTGATAAAGTAGATTAGGGAAGGTTATTTCGTTTTCTTTTGTTTTCTCTCTTTTACTGTTACTTTCTTATCTTGTCTTTCATGATCCTTTGCTTGTCTTTGGTTTTATCTTGTATGGAGAGGGAGAAAGAAGGAGAGGAAGAGGAAAATGAAGAGGAAGAAGAATAGGGGGAAGAAGAGGGAGAGGAAAAGGAAGAGGAAGGGGGGGGGGAAGAACTAGGACAGGCAGAGGGAGAGGGAGAGGGAGAGGCAGAGAGGGAGAGGCAGAGGCAGAGGCAGAGAGGGAAAGGGAGAGAGACAGAGAGGCAGAGAGACAGAGAGACAGAGGGACAGAGGGAGAGGGAGAGAGGGAGAGGGAGAGAGAGAGGCAGAGAGGCAGAGGCAGAGGGAGAGGGAGAGGGAGTGAGGGAGTGTAACTAATGCATTTAATTAATGAACTGTAGATTAATGCATGTAATTAATGAACAGCGTTTGTAATAATATTTTTTTGTTTCTTTCTGCAGATGATTTACTTTGTTTTTGTTTATTTTTCATTTCCTTATTTATAGTTTAATGAATGGCTACATTTATATGTTGACTGATTCACTTGTTTATTTATTTGTTTGTTTATTTACTTGTATACATTTTTTCCAGGCGGCCGACGTGAATTCCGTTCTCTATTTTTTATCATGATTTGTCTTTTGCTTTCTTTCGTTCGCTCCTCTTCGCTTCTCTATCCCTTTTCTCTGTTCGTGGTTATTTTTTATTTATGTTATTGCTGTTTTAGGAAGAAGGATTATTTATTTAATTATTTATTTATTCATATTTGTTTTGGGGTGGGTTAACTTTTTTTGGAAGAGAGAAAGGAAAAAAAGATGAAAACAAAGATGATGGTGGAAGAGAGATAGGAAGATAGCGAAGGAATTATTCATTTTATCGTTTACGCCTTAAACTTCTTTTTTTTTACAATTCTAAAACACAAAAAACAAAAAAACAACGACGACTTTTCAGTACCGCGTCAGTTAATTCTCTTCTCTTTTGTCTACAGCAAAATGGCGCTCAACTGCGGAACTGCGTTTGCTAAATATCTACTATGCTTCCTCAACTTCATTTTCTTCGTAAGTATTACATTTATTTGTTGTTATTGATGTTCTGTGTGTGTGTGTGTGTGTGTGTGTGTGTGTGTGTGTGTGTGTGTGTGTGTGTGTGTGTGTGTGTATGTATGTATGCATTTATGTATGCTGCTCCCCCCCCCCCCCAAGTTAAAAAGCAGTATCTACATTTTTTATCCAGACTAAATACACTATCTCCACCTTTTGGACACCTCAGATACTAAAAATTTCCCTTAATTAACGATATTTTTACCATTCAAATCGGCAGTATCTATCAAATCCACGATTTTCAAGATACTGCTCTTTAAGTCGGGGGGGGGGGGGGGGGGGGGGTATGTGTGCATTATGTATGAATGTATGTGTTTATGTGTATATTTTTTATTTGTTTGTTGTACTTAGATGGAAAAAAACGGAGACCTTTGTTGTATGTGTGTCAATTTCGTTAAATTTATTGTCGCAAACAGGTGTGTATGAGAATTAATGATTGAGCAGTAATGCAAGATGTGTAATAAATATTTAATGATTACGTAATTTTGGAAGCGATGTGATTCGAAGGCCATTTATGATATCTTGTTGTAGAATTAGTTGTTCTCATTTACATGTTGTTTTGTTGTTGCTGTTACTACTGTTGTTGGTTAAAATTGGTATTTCTTTTTACCACAGAATAAGGAAATCATTACTACAAGGTAATATTTGAGATTATAATGTAGTTTAATACTATAATATCAATATCTGAGAGCTTTTCGATAAGATAAAAAATCTCAGGAAAGCCGATTCTTTTTCGGAAGA
>NC_061823.1:31806244-31808744 GCF_019202785.1 Penaeus chinensis
CAGAGACAGAGACAGAGACAGAGACAGAGACAGACAGAGACAGACAGAGACAGACAGAGACAGACAGAGACAGACAGAGACAGACAGAGACAGACAGAGACAGACAGAGACAGACAGAGACAGACAGAGACAGACAGAGACAGACAGAGACAGACAGAGACAGACAGAGACAGACAGAGACAGACAGAGACAGACAGAGACAGACAGAGACAGAGACAGAGACAGACAGAGACAGAGACAGAGACAGAGACAGAGACAGAGACAGAGACAGAGACAGAGACAGAGACAGAGACAGAGACATAGACATAGACAGAGACATAGACATAGACATAGACATAGACATAGACATAGACAGAGACAGAGACAGAGACAGAGACAGAGACAGAGACAGAGACAGAGACAGAGACAGAGAGTAAATAAAAAAGAGAGTGAGAGAATAAAAAAAAGAGAGTGAGAGAGTGAGAGAATAAAAAAAGGGTATAAAGAGATTAAATAAGTGTCAGTGAATCTAGGGTTGAGTGACACAGTCGGAAAGTGACGGTATCGCGCTCGGAAACCAATTAGAGAGAAATTGGCAATTAGCTGGTAGTAATTCGAAGGTTAATGAAGCACGTGGGAGGAGAGGAGAGGGAGGGAGGGAGGGAGGGAGGGAGGGAGGGAGGGAGGGAGGGAGGGAGGGAGGAAGGAAGGAAGGGAGGGAGGGAGGGACAGATGTAGGTAAATAGGGAGGGAGGGAGGGATGGAGGGAAGGAGAGGGACAGACAGAAAGAAAGAGGGAGAAAAAAAAAATGATAAGGAAAGAGATTAGAACAAAACGAAAAAAAAGAAAAAAAAAAAAAAAAAAAAGTGGGAAAAAGAAAGAGAGAAAAAAGAAAACGAAAAAGGGAAAAAATAAAGAAAAGGGAAAATAAAGAAAAAGGGAGAAAAAGAAAAAGGGAGAAAAAGAAAAAGGGAAAAATAAAAATAGAACAAAATGAGACAGAAAGAGAGAGAGAGAAAAAAAAAAAAAAAAAACAATGCCGAGAAGCCCACCAATCAACAAGCAAACGAGACCCCATTAGGACGAAGCTAATCCCCAGCCGAGCGCGGGATGAAGCTCGGCCTCGATCAAGGTGCGCGAGGGCGGTCATCCAGGGACATCCTAGAGGCAGCAAAGGTCAAAGTTCAAGCTCCATGAAGCGAGGGCGGCCGGGAGGGTGACGGAGGAAGGACGGATGGCTGCTTGGAAGAGTGTGTTTTTGTTGTTGCTTTTTCTCCTTCCTTTTTCTTCTTCTTCTATTATTATCGTCATCATCGTCATCATCATCGTCATCGTCATTGTTATTATTGTTATTGTTGTTATTATTATTATTATTTATATTATTATTATTATTATTATTGTTGTTGTTATTATTTGATAGTGTTATTGTCATTGTATTTATATTTATTATCTTTCTTGTTATTATTGTTACTATTATCATTATTGTTGCTATTATTTCGATTACTGTTGTTATTGTTAAATATCTTTTAGTGCTTTATTCCAATCGTATTTACGAATCTCTGTCTCATTTTGAATTTTTTTTTTCGAAATTGTCAGAAGAATTATTGTCATTTGAAGCGTTAGGAGCGTAGGCCTATCAATCGAAGCTGTTGATACATTTCCGGTGTGAATTTCCCCCTCGGTAGTTATATATTACGTGACGTGAATTTAGTATTGAAATCACGAGCATCTTTATTACGAAGCGTCTGTTCCCCTCGTCTCTTTGAGCGAACGAATGTATGAGTCTTTCGTATCGATTGCAATTTAGCTCGTCCTATATATATATATATATTTTTTTTTTCTTTTTCGTTGATGAGGTCGTTTCATTATGTCTTGTTCATGGCGTTGATGATAATGATGATGATTATGATGACGATGATGACGATTGCGATTGTTTGTTATTGCATTCATTCCGGCCGTCCGTGCTAATGAGGTTGCCCGTCCATTTTCTTAATGTTGTTAATATTGTTAATGAAGGTTTTCATCTTAATTAGCATTATTAGCTGGGCGGCGTAAAATAAAATGTGTGGGGGTGAGAGTAGGTGGAGAGAGAGAGCGCGAGAGAGACCGAGACCGAGACCGAGACCGAGACCGGGAGAGGGAGAGGGAGAGGGAGAGGGAGAGAAAAGGGAGATGAAGGTGGAGCGGGAGGAGAGAAGAGTAAACGAGAGAGAGGGAAGGAGAGAAGAGTAAACGAGAGAGAGGGAAGGAGAGAAGAGTAAACGAGAGAGAGGAAAGGAGAGAAAAGCGATGCAGATGAGATATGAGGCAAGTTAAAATTGAAGAGGGAAGAGAAAAGCGAGAGAGAGGAGAGAAAATAAAGAAGAAAGGTATGAGATTGTGATGGAGGAGAGAGAACAGGGAACGAAATAGAAGAGGGAAAGAAAGAAGAGGAGAGCGATAAAAGCGATAGAACAAGAGAAAACAATAGGAAGAGAAACAGAGAGAGAGAGAGAGAGAGAAGTGGATAGAGTGTGCGTG
>NC_061823.1:31816244-31826393 GCF_019202785.1 Penaeus chinensis
GAGGAAGGGGGTAGGGGCTAACACGCAGGGGGTGAGGGGGGTAGGGGGTTCACGAGTGGGATGAGTGTGTTAAATGAGAAGAAAAAGACCGATAGATATTATTAACTCATGCCTCATCATAGGATTATGAGGCAATTTTATCCGATGAGATGACGTTTAGAGATTATAGAAGGTTACTATTTGTTAATATAATTACATTATCAAAGGACGAGAACATGGCAGAGAGGAACAATATAGAAGTAATAACGAATTATTTTATTTTATTTTATTTTATTTTTTTTTTTTTTTTACAGAAGAGGTGGGACGTTGCTATGCACTTTATTTATTTATTTATTTATTTTTTAGATATTTACGGGCTGTTTTTTTCAGTGATTTTTTTCCCCTGGGGGTGTTAAAAGTTTTTCTCGAAGCGTGTAACCAGTTTGCCTTAAGTGTTGGAAGAATCTTTCCGAGTCGGATATTTAAGAAATTCCTGAGATTTGGGCATCTGTCGGGAATGTGGCGGAGTTTATGATATATATATATATAGTGTATGTGTATATATATTTCTATTTATTTGTGTGTGTCTGTCTGTGTGTGTGTGTGTGTGTGTGTGTGTGTGTGTGTGTGTGTAAGGATGTGTGTGTGTGTGTGTGTGTGTGTGTGTGTGTGTGTGTGTGTGTAAGGATGTGTGTGTGTGTGCACGTGTGTGCTTGCGTGCGTGCCTGTATGTATGTATGTATGATAGCTATCTATGTCTATATTTCTATATCTATACATTTATATCAATACCTCTAAGTCTCTTAATGTCTAACTTTGTCTGTGTCTGTCAGTCATATTGTACATCGGTCGCTAATTATGTATCCATCCGTATATGTATCACTACAGGCCTACATATCTTTCGACTCAAATTCCGGCACTTATATATAGGCCTATCTGTCACGTATATAAACCTATATAAAGTATTTCAATAGTGTGAAGAAGCACGCGACAGAAACACCATCGTCCTCATCATACTCTTTTATTTTATTTGTTTGTTTGTTTATTTATTTTGTATTTATTATACTCCTTTATGAGACAGCTTTAGGAGAGAGTGACGTAATGTTTTGTGTCCCTCTTGAGTCTCGCTTTAATCCGGGGTCTTTGAGCCTTCGAGAGAGAGAGAGAGAGAGATTAAGATTAATAAGAAAGGTGTTAAGATGTTCTCTGAGTCTTGGCGGAGGTATGTTTGCTCTCTCTCTTCTTTTCTTGTTTCTGCTTCTTTTATGTTTTTGTTTGTTTGTTTGTTTGTGTGTTTGTCGTCTTTCTTGAAATCTCGTTTTTTGGGGATTATTATTATTATTTTTTTTCTCTTTCTTCTCTTCCGTTTGCTTTTCTCTCCATCCTCAACGCCCTGTTTCGTATTTTATGTTGTTGCTTTTGTTTTCGTTCTTCCCATTCTCTTTCTTCCTCTGTTCTCTCCGTCTTTTCGTCTCCTCACTCCTCCTCTTCCCCTTCTCCTCTTCCTTCTTTCTCTCGTATTTACCTCTCCCTTCTCCATTCCCTATCCTTTCATATTTTCTTCTTCCCTCCACACATCCTTTACCTTCCCCTCTTCTCTCCCACTCCCTCTCCCTCTCCCTCTCCCTCTCCCTCTCCCCTCCCACTCCCTCTTCTTAACCCCCCACTCCCTCTTCTTAACCCCCCCACTCCCTCTTCCTCACGCCTCTCGCTCCCTCTCCCCCCACCCCCACTCCCTCCCCCCTCCCTCCCCCCCTCATAAGAAAGATTGACACATGTCTCTCCGGATGTTAATCGAATCCTCGGATTGAACTCCCCTTATTTGATGAAGCGTCTCTCGAGGGCGTAGACCTGGGACGTTCGAAGCTCTTCCTCTTGCCTTGCCTTTGCGGGAGGGCGGGGGGGGGGAGGGAGGGAGGGGAAGAGGGAGGGGGGACGGAGGAGGAGGGAGAGGGGGGGATGGGATGATGAGTTCTGGTCTGACGATATAAACGCACATACGCACACACACACGCGCACACGCACACGCACACGCACACAGCACACGCACACGCACACACACACACACACACACACACACACACACACACACACACACACACATCCATTTCAAGGGAGAATGAGTGAGTGAAAGAATTAGAGGGAGAAAGAGAGGGAAAGGAAGATGGGGAATGAAGGAGTGATTGAGTTAGAGAATAAGTGAAGGAACAAGAGACATACAGTCAGGCAGACAGACAGAGACGGAAAATCGACACCGAGACATTAGCATAAAACAGACAGACAGACAGTCAGATAGACAGAAAGTGAGAGAGAGAGGGAGTGAGATGGAGAGGGAAAAGGGGAGTGAGGGGGAGAGGGAGAAGGAGAGGGAGAGTTAGAGGGAGAAGGAGAGGGAGAAGGAGGAGAGATAGAGGGAGGGAGACAGACAGACAGACATACAAAGGGAGGGAGGGAGGGAGGGAGGGAGGGAGGGAGGGAGGGAGGATGAGTGACAGAGAGAGAAAGAGAAAGAGGAGAAGGAGAAGGAGAAGGAGAAGGAGAAGGAGAATGAGAGAGAGAGAGAGAGAGAGAGAGAGAGAGAGAGAGAGAGAGAGAGAGAGAGAGAGAGAGAGAGAGAGAGAGAGAGAGAAGGAGCCAGATGAAGCGCATGACCAGTTCCCGAGACCCAAAGGCACGGCCTAGTCTCCGGGAGCCGAGCGTGACAGGTCTCCGGTTAGGCTCGCGCGCTAGCTTGAGGGCGGCGTTGGGGAAGCTTTTGTCTGTGCTCGGGTGATGCGCGGTGGGCGTGGGCGGGTGGGCGTAGGGCTGGACAAAGAAGGAAGGAAGGAGTGGTGGGGGGGGGGGTGAGAAGGCGCTGAGATTAATGAAAAGACCGCGGGCACTGGGTGAAGGATGTGTGCGCACTCGAGGGTTGGTGTACACAAGCACGTGTAGGCGTGTGCGTACATGCACGGAATAGGAGAGCTAGAACGAGGAGGAGGAGGAGGAGGAGGAGGAGGAGGAGGAGGAGGAGGAGGAGGAGGAGGAGGAGGAGGAGGAGGAGGAGGAGGAGGAGGAGGAGGAGGAGGAAACATAGAAAAGGGAAAAGAGCCACCATCGCCATTATTTCTATTCCTATGATTATTAAGGTCGTTGTCGTCATCTTTTTCTTCCTATTATCATTTTTTCTTCATCTTTGTCCTCATCAGTATTATTACCAATGCGACCGCCACCCGCCCCACTCTCCACTATGCCAGCACTAACAATAACAACGATAACAACAGTAACAGCGACAAGAACTACAACAACAACAACAATAGCATTACCAGCCATTAACATCATCTTCATATCATCATCATATCATTCTCTCCACCACCACCACATCACCACCACCACATCGCCACCAGCACATCATCACCACATCACCACCACCACATCACCACCACCACATCACCACATCGCCACCAGCACATCATCACCAGCACATCACCACATCACCACCACCACATCACCACCACATCGCCACCACCACATCACCACCACCACATCACCACCACCACATCACCACCACCACATCGCCACCACCACATCATCACCACATCACCACCACCACCACATCACCACCACATCGCCACCACCACATCACCATCACCACATCGCCACCACCACATCACCACCACCACATCACCACCACCACATCACCACCACATCACCACCAACCACATCACACAACCACCCACATCACCACCACCACATCACCACCACCACATCCACACACCACACCACATCGCCACCAGCACATCATCACCACATCGCCACCACCACATCACCACCAACACATCACCACCACCACATCACCATCACCACCACCACATCGCCACCAGCACATCACCACCACATAACCACATCGCCACCAGCACATCACCACCACCTCATCGCCACCAGCACATCACCACCACATCGCCACATCACCACATCACCACCACCACATCGCCACCACATCACCACCACCACATCACCACCACCACATCGCCACCATCACATCACCACCACCACATCACCACCAACACATCACCACCATCACATCACCACCACCACATCGCCACCACCACATCACCACCACCACATCACCACCACACCACCACCACCACATCACCACCACATCACCACCACCACATCACCACCACCACATCACCACCACCACCACATCGCCACCATCACATCACCACCACCACCACATCACCACCACCACATCGCCACCACATCACCACCACCACATCACCACCACCACATCGCCCACCACATCACCACCACCACATCACCACCACCACATCGCCACCACTTCACCACCACCACATCACCACCACCACATCGCCACCACATCACCACCACATCACCACCACATCACCACCACCACCACATCACCACATCACCACCACCACCACATCACCACCACCACATCACCACCAGCACCGATATATATAATTCACAAAGTAAAAGAAATCACTCCCGTCGGATTTATCGCTAATCACCACAATTACTCGAGTCATTAACTTCAATGACCTCATTTGCATCACCATCATTTATGGGCTTATTATTTCGAAATCGTAGAACAGTTTAGTAGGTCTTTTTTTTTTTTTTTGCCTTTTATGATTTTCATTATTGTGATTGATTATACATTATCTACTTCTCTTTATATTTTGGATGTTAAATGATCCCTTTTCTCCTCTCCTTTTATCTCCTCTCCTTTCCCTCTCCCCTATCTTCTTCTCTCTTCTCCTTTCCTCTCCTCTCCCTCTCCTTCTTCTCAGTCTCCTTCTCCCTCTACCTCTCCTTTTCAGTCTCAGTCTCCTTCTCCCTCTCCCTCTCCTTCTCCCTCTCCCTCTCCCTTCCCCTGTCTCTCTCTCCCTCTCTCTCCCCTTCTCCCTCTCCCTCTCCCTCTCCCTCTCCCTCCCCTCCCCCCTCTCCAGCTTCCCTCCCCCCCTTCCTTCTCCGGATCAGCTGTGGCTTGTCCTTATTTGCCGAGCAAGGTCAAGCCGAAAAGGTCACAACAGGGGGTTGTCGCGACCTTGAAGTGGCCGATCTGGACTCTGCTCCAGTTTTGTCAGAACTATTAAATTGACTATTATCATTATCGGTGTGACGTGTCATTACGATGATGATGATTGTCTTTATTTTATTGTTGTTAGTGTTATTATTGCTCTTGTTATTGTTATTATTATTATTAGTAGTAGTAGTAGTAGTAGTAATAGTAGCAGTAGTATTATTATATATCATCATTATTGATAATAATTGTTATTGTTGTTATTATCATTATTATTATTATTATTATTATTATTATTATTATTATTAATATTATTATCATACTCATTATTATTATTATTATTATTATTATTATTATTATTATTATTTCGGGTGTATGATGGTGATGGTAAGAATGCACGTATATATATGTATGTATATATATATTCCCGTTGTATAAACTGGATAACACGACATGAAGTTATGTTTAAAAAAAAGTCCGCATTCCAGAACAGGGTCGATCGAATTATGAATTGGTACAAGAAGTTACAAGAAGCAATAAAAAAAAAAAATTCCGGGAAATATATTCAAACCCAGCTGATAAGACGGGCAGACCCCCCCTCCAATCTCCCTCTTCCTCCCCTTCTCCCTCTTCTTCCCCCTCTCCCTCCCCTCTCCCTCCCCTCTCCCTCCCCTCTCCTTCCCCTCTCCTTCCCCTCTCCCTCTCCTCTCCTCTCTCCTTCCCCACTCGTCTGTAGGGGAGGGGGGTTGAGCAGGTGGGTAGGGAAAGGGGGGTGGTCACTTGATGCCACTCCCACTTCGAGGCCAGTAAGGTCCACCTCCCTCTTACCCTCCCCCTCCACCCATCTCCCTCTCTTCCCTCTCCCTCCCGCTCTTCCTCCCCCCTCGGTCCATTATACCTCCCTTCTCACACCTTTCCCCCCTCTCTCTATCCCCTCCCTCTCTGCCCCCCTCCTCCTCCTTATCCTTCTCTCACGTCCCCCACCCCCCCCTTCCGCTCCCCTCTCAGCTGGTATCCCTTCCTCTCCTCATCACTTTCCCTTTCCCCCCCTCTCCTCCCTTCCCCCTCCCCTCTCCCTCCTCTCCTTTACCCCTCCCCTCTCCCTCCTCTCCCCCTCCCCTCTCCCTCCTCTCCTTTCTCCCTCCTCTCCTTTCTCCCTCCTCTCCTTTCTCCCTCCCCTCCTTTCTCCCTCCCCTCCTTTCTCCCTCCTCTCCTTTCTCCCTCCCCTCCTTTCCCCCTCCCCTCCTTTCCCCCTCCCCTCTCCCCCCCCTCCGCTCAACCGCTATCCCGGACTCGCCAGCTGTTTCCTCGTTATTGTGTGATTGCGTCGGCTGTTATGGTGTCATGGTGTGGCAGTGCAGTTCATTGAGAGGGGGGGAGACGGAGGCACAGGAGGGGAGAGGGAAAGAGGAAGAGAGAGAGAGAGAAAGAGAGAGAGAGAGAGAGAGAGAGAGAGAGAGAGAGAGAGAGAGAGAGAGAGAGAGAGAGAGAGAGAGAGAGAGAGAGAGAGAAAGGCAGGGAATTGGAAAGAGATTGAGAGGGAAGGAAGAAGGGAAAAAACAAGCAAGGAAAAGAAGAGAGATGTCGAAAATAAAAAGAAACAAAGAAACAGCCAGAGACAGAGAGAGAATATGGTTTACAAGAAGATTAAGATAAAGCAATACAGAGAAAGATAATTACCCCATAATAAATTACCGAAATGTGTCAGCACACAACCACAAAGCATAAATTCTTGATCAAAAGCACATCAAGGTTAATGATAAGCCTTGGTAGCAGAAGTTGCATCACGTTGCACATAAAAAAAAAACAACTACACGGGGATCCGGCATCGCAAATCTTCCCCTCGGGTTCCGAAATCACGTGGTGGAGTTTTAATAATCAGGTGTAATTCAATTCACGTGATGGGTGTTATCTTGTTTGTTTTTTGTTTTGATTTTTTTTTTTTTTTTTTTTTGTATTCCAGGGCTCGTCGTTTCGTGTGTGGAATTGGCGTGTTTGTTTTTTTGTTTGTTTTGTTTTTGTAGGTATTTTTGTTGTTATTGTTATCGTTATTGTCATTGTCCATCGTCAGCAATCCCGTTAGTCATCATCATTATCGTTGTCGTTATCATTGTCATCGTTATTGTTCTTGTTATTATTTTTTATTGAAAATTATTATCATCACTTAATTTTATTGTTAATTTTTTAAACCCGTCGCCCACCCACACCATCATCATCATTATTATTGTTGTTGTTGTTGTTGTTTGTTGTTGATATTGTTGTTGTTCCTGTGTCCTTTAAAAAAATGGCTGGGGGGGGGGGGGGCCGGGCGTGGGGGGAAGGATAGATGGGTCATTTAAATCTCTCTTTTTTTTGGGTGAGGGATTTTCCAGTAACGGTCAGGGAGGGGAGGGAGAGGGGCAGGGGACGGGGTGGGGTGAGGAGGGGGTATGAAGGTGGTGTAATGTGTGTAATAAGGAGAGGGTGGGTCCAAAGGAGGAGGAGGGTGGGTGGGGGGAGGGAAGGGGCTCAGCATATCCGTTATCCAAGGGCGCGCATAGGAGGGTGGGGAATGGAGGGGGAGGGAGGGGAGGAGGGTGGGACAGGCGAGGAGCAGGAGCCTAGGCATATCTCTCACTCTTCCCCCAACCCCCCCTCTCCTTCTCTCTTGCCCTCCTCCTCTCGCTCTCTTCTCTCTGTCCTTTTTATCCTCACCCTCTTACCCTTCTGTCTTATCCTCACCCTCTCACCCTTCTCTCCCTCCTCACCCTCTCACCCTTCTCTCCCTCCTCACCCTCTCACCCTTCTCTCCCTCCTCACCCTCTCACCCTCTCACCCTTCCCCTGCGGACCATTTTCACCCCCCCCTACTACCCCCTTCTCACCCTTGCTCCGGTCTCTCTCTCCCTTACCCTTAATCTTCTTTATTTCTTCATTAACACTCTCCTTCCACACTTAACACTCTTCCCCGTCACCCTTATCCCTTCCCCTTCACCCTAACCCTCTTCCCCCTCACTCTTAACCCTCTCCCGGCCCTCAACCCTTAACCCTCCCTCCCTCACCCTTAAACTCCCCCCCCCTCACCCTAACCATTTTCCCCCCAACCAAACCCTCCCCCCCCGCCACCCTAACCCTCTCCCCCCCTCAACCCTAACCTCTCCACCCCTTCCTTGACCTCCCCCTCACCCTAACCATCTCCCCCCTCACCCTAACCCTTCTCCCCCCTCACCCTAACCCTCCTCCCTCATGCTTGACTCTCCCCCCTCACCCTAACCATCTCCCCCCTCCAACCCTAACCCTCTCCCCCCTCACCCAAACCATCTCCCCCCTCACCCTAACCATCTCTCCCCCCTCACCTATAACCATCTCCCCCCTCAACCCTTAACCCCCTTTAAACCCTCACCCTAACCTCTCCCCTCATCCTTGACTCTCCCCCCTCTCCCAAACCATCTCCCTTACCCTTTTAAAACCTTTTCCACCCATCCCCCACCCCTCTTGACCCTTCCCTTGCACCCTTTCACTCCCCTCCCCCTTTCACACCCACCTACCACTCTTAACCCCAGTCCTTCTCCCTTCCCTTGCGCCTATCTCCCTCACCCTTTTACACTCCCCACTCTTTCACTCCCCCACCCACCACCCAACCCACCGCCAACCCCCCAACCCCCAACCCCCTACCCCCCAGCCCTCAGCCCTCAGCCCTCTCAGCTTGGGAGTCCAGGATCTGTCATGCGTCATCTGTCATGTGCCTCTTATCTGCTGCTCTTGTGAAAGGTCGACCTGTCATTCATCGGGTCGCTATGGTTTCGTCTCTTTGCATGCGCGTCTGTTTCGTATTCACGCACGCGCACGCACGCCACGGATGAAATTGTGAACGCGTCGGGGTGAACGCGTGTGTGTGTGTGTGGATTCGTGCGTGGATGCGTGGGAAACGTACACGCGGTTATGGTGGTGTATACAGACATGCGTTGAAATTCGTGCAGACTCTCACTTGTAGGGAAAGGGAGGGAGGGGCGAGGAAGGAGGAGGAGGGGAGGGAGGGAAAGTGGAGGGGAGGAAAGTGGAGGTCATAGGAAGTGAAGTACTGTTTGTGCTACACGTATACAAATCAAGTCTTCATTTTCCTTCTCTTCCCTGTTCGTTCCTTCTCTTAGCCTTCCGTTCTTACGCCATAGTCCTCTTCCTTTATTTCTTTCTTCTTTTCTTCCTTCCTTTTTTATTTCTTTCGTATTTTTTTCTCGTCTGTATTCACACACTGTTATCTCTTGTTATCTCCCCTTTTCCGTCTCCCACCTTTCTAGTCTCTCCGTCTTTCTTCTTATCCGTTCTTTTCCCTTTCTGCTCCCATCTTCCTTCTCCATTCTTCCTCCCATCCTTTGCTTCCCTCCCTCCCTCTCTCCCTCTCTCTCCCTCACCCTTCGCCTCCCTCCCTCCCTCCTTCCCTCTCTCCCCCCTCCCATTTTCCCCCTCCCTTCCCCCCTTTCGCCCTTCCTTCCTCCCTCCCTCCCTCCCTCCCTCCCTCCCATCAACATTACCTCCCTCCCGCCCTCTCCCTCCCTCCACCCATCCCTCTCTTCCCATACCTTCGCCACCTTTCCCCTTCCTCCCTTCCATCCCTCCCTCCCTCCCCCCCATCCCCCTTTCCTCCCACCCTTAATACTACCCCCTCCCTCCCACCCCATGCCCTCTCATCCCTAGCCTTCGCCTCCCTCCCTCCCTCCTTCCCTCTCTCCCTCTCTCTCCCTCACCCTTCGCCTCCCTCCCTCCCTCCTTCCCTTCCTTCCCCCCTAGCCCGCCCTTCCCCCTTTCCTCCCTCCCTTCTTAACTCCCCCCACCCGTCACTCCCTCCCACCCATCCCTCTCTCCCTCTCTCTCCCTAAGCGCCAATATCCGCAGGAAATAAGGATCTATGGGCGTCTTGGAGCCATGAAGAAGCGAAGGGAGGGAAGGAAGGGGTGAATGAAGCGAAAAATGGGACATAGCGGAAGGGAGAATGAAGGAAGGAGATGGATATGGGAGGAGGAGGAGGAGAAGGAGGGGGGATAATGGGGAAAAAGGATGAGGTAAGGAGGATAAAGGAGATTGCATGACGAGGGGATAAAGGCAGTGATATGATGCACTGATCTGGGATAATGTACGGTGTGAGTGTGGGGTGAGAGAGAGAGAGTGAGA
>NC_061823.1:31836493-31838466 GCF_019202785.1 Penaeus chinensis
CCTCCCTCCCTCCCTCCCTCCCTCCCTCCCAAACCTCCCTCACTCCCTCCTTCCCTCCCTCCCTCCCTCCCTCCCTCCCTCCCTCCCATACCTCCCTCCCTCCCTCCCTCCCATACCTCCCTCCCTCATACCTCCTCCCCTCCCTCCCTCCCTCCCTCCCTCCCTCCTCGCACCCCAGACATCTCTCTCTTTCTACTCCTCCCTCCCTCCCATACCTCCCTCCCTCCCTCCCATCCCATCCTCCCCATCCCCCTCTCTCACCATTTCATATTCACAATTGTAATAGTGATTTCTTCCCAAATTCCATCTCTTCCGCCAGTCTGCCAACACCGCTTTCGAAAACATTTTCCAAAACCTCTCTCTTTTCATCTATATATATTTTTTTATTAATTTATTTTTATTATACATATATATATATTTTTTTACAGAAGCTTGGGCAATTCCATCAAGTGCCTTTTCGATTTCCAATATTGGGCAGAAATCGTTCCGCCTTTCATTTTTCTTTTTTTCTTTTTTTTTCTTTTCCCTTTTCTTTTAACTGAAGAAGAAAATTTTTTGATTTGTTGTTTATTTGCTTAGTTGTTTGTTTGTTTTATTTTCCCATTTTGACATTTTATTATTATTATTATTGTTATTATTATTATTATTATCATTATCATTACTATTACTATTGCTATTATCATTAGTATTACCATCATTTTTTTTCCCATATATTTATTTGCATATCTATGTTTTTATCCCATATTGTGTTTTCTTTGTATACGTGATATATTAAGAGACAAAGAGAGGTTCACAGAATGGAAAGAAGGTTAATGTTGATTAAGCACAATAATAAAAAGACAAAGGAGAGGTAGGAGATGAGGAAGAAGGAGAGAGCGAAGGTGTTAAGGATGAGGGAAAAGAAGAAGAAGAATAAAAATCAAGTTAAGAGTGGAATTGTGTGTGTGTGTGTGAGAGAGAGAGAGAGAGAGAAAGAAAGGAAGGAAGAGAAAGAGAGAGAGAAAGAGAAAGAGAGAGAGAGAGAGAGAGAGAGAGAGAGAGAGAGAGAGAGAGAGAGAGAGAGAGAGAGAGAGAGAGAGAGAGAGAGAGAGAGAGATAAAAAGAAAGAAAGAGGTAGAGCTAGAGAATGAGAAAGAGAAAGAGAGATAGCGAGAGAGGGAAAGAGAGTGGGAGAGAAAGAGATAGAGTGATGGGGGAAGAGAGAGATAGAAGGGGAAAGAGAGATAGATGGGGAAAGAGAAAGTTAGAGGGAGAAAGAGATAAATCGAAGAAGAAAGAGAAAGATCGAAGGAGAAAGAGGAAGATAGAGGGAGAAATAGAGAGACAGAGAGAGACACACACAGACAAACACACAGAGCCATAGAGAGACAGGCAGAGGGAGAGAGTTGCGGAGATGCGCAGATGCAGCATCCGAGAGCCTCGCATCGCTCCCTCCCGCCGCCTCTCGCTGTCTCGCTGCGGGCGTTGCTATAGAGACTTGTTCATTCATATGCAGGAAGTAGCCCTCATTCTGACTGGCATTTTGTTTTAGAAAAATGAAAAGAGAGAGAGAAAAAAAAAAGAGTGAAGGAAATATTACTGTCCATTCGCTAGAAAGGAACTTAGTCTGTGTCGCCTTTTGATGTCGAAGCGGGAATGCGTTGCGTTGCGTGGGACTTTGCAGGTTTGTTTAATGTTTTTTTAATGTATTTTTTTGTTTTGTTTTGTTTTCTCGTTTTTTTTTCTGTATTTTTTACTTTTTTTGCTCCGTTTCGTTTTTTTTTTTTTTTTATCTCTTCATCTCTTGCTACTTTTACACCTTCTCTCCTTACCTCCTTTCCGCTCTCTCTCCCTCTCTCCTTTCCTCCCTCGCCTTCCCTCTCTCCCCTTCTTTTTTTCCTCCTTCGTTCCTTCCCTCCCTTCCTCCCTCTCTCCCTCCTTCCCTCTTCCTCCCTTCCTTTTTCCCTTCTTCCCTCCTTCCCCTCCCTCCCTCT
>NC_061823.1:31881066-31888566 GCF_019202785.1 Penaeus chinensis
GAAAGAAAGAAAAAGATAGATAGAGAGAGAAAAAAAAGTGGCAAACCAAGAAAAGAGAAAGAAGAGTGATAAAAGACAGAGAGAAGGGAATAGAAAGAAGGGAATACAAAAAAGGGAGAAGAGAAAGAAGAGAGAGAAAAAGCAGGGAGAGAGAAGAGAAAGAAGAGAGACAAAAGACAGAGAAGAGAAAAAGAGAATACACGAGAGAGAGAAGAGAAAGAAGAGAATACACGAGAGAGAGAAGAGAAAGAAGAGAGATAAAAAGCAGGGAGAGAGAAGAGAAAGAAAAGAGACAAAAGACAGAGAAGAGAATACACGAGAGAGAGAAGAGAAAGAAGAGAATACACGAGAGAGAGAAGAGAAAGAAGAGAATACACGAGAGAGAGAAGAGAAAGAAGAGAGATAAAAAGCAGGGAGAGAGAAGAGAAAGAAGAGAGACAAGAGACAGAGAAGAGAATAAACGAGAGAGACAAGAGACAGAGAAGAGAATACACGAGAGAGAGAAGAGAAAGAAGAGAATACACGAGAGAGAGAAGAGAAAGAAGGGAGATACAAGAGAGAGGGAGAGATGACAGCCGGCCGCGCGCAGCCCTCCAGGTCGCGGCGGCCGAGGGCCCCGTCGCCGCCTCCGCCTGGTGCCGCGTGCGGTCGCGCCCCGTGACTCGGGCGCCGAGGGTCAAGGGGCTCCGCTGCGGTCCCCTCACCCCCCCCCCCCTTCCCTCTTCTCTTCTTGCTCCTTTCCCCCCTCCTTCCTTCCCCTCTCCTCTCTCTCTCTCTCTCTCTCTCTCTCTCTCTCTCTCTCTCTCTCTCTCTCTCTCTCTCTCTCTCTCTCTCTCTCTCTCTCTCTCTCTTTCTCTCTCTCTTTCTCTCTCTCTCTCTCTCTCTCTCTCTCTCTCTCTCTCTCTCTCTCTCTCTCTCTCTCTCTCTCTCTCTCTCTCTCTCTCTCTCTCTCTCTCTACCTATCTATCTATCTATCTATCTATCTATCTACACCTTCCCTCTCCTCTCTTCCTTCCCTCTCATCTGTAGTCTCTCTTCCTCCTTTTACTATTCCTCTTTAATATCCTTTCCTGCCTTCTCTCTCCTTGCTTATCTCCTTTCCTCTTTCCTTTCTCCTTTCTAAAGCCTCTTATTCCCTGCCCTCTCTCCTCCTCCTCCTTCTTGTTCTTATCCTCCTTTTCCTCTTCCGTATCTCCCCCTCCTCTCCTCCTCTCCTGTCCCTCACCTCTCCTATCCTCCCCCCATCCTTCCTCTCTCTTCCCCCTCCTCCTCCTCCTCCTACCACGTCCCCTCCCCCTTCCTCTTCGTCCCCTCCCCCTCCCTCCTCCCCTCCTCCTTCCTCTTCGTCCCCTCCCCCTCCCTCTCTCTCCCCTCCCCCTTACCCCCCTCCCCCCCTCCCATCCCTTTCCCCCCTCCTACCACCTCCTCTCCCCACTCCTGCTTCCCCTCTTCCTCTCCTCTCTCACCTCTCCCCTTGTGGCCTCGTGTCAACCAGCAGCTGACATGACCCCCATTCCCTTCTCTTTCCCCTCCTCCCCTCCCCTCTCCCCCATTACCCCTTCTCCAGCCCCTCTCCCCAACTCCTGCCTTCCCAACCTCCCTTCCCCCCCACCCCCTTCCCTAACCTCCTTCCCAATCCCCCTTCTCCTCCCTTCCCTAGTCCCTCTCCTCATCCTCCCTTCCCAAGTCCCCTACCCAACCCCTCCTTCCCCAATCTCCCCTCCCCCCTCACTACCCCTTCCCTGTCCCTCTCCCTAACGCCTCCCTTCGCAACCTCCCCTCCCCCCACTCCCCCCCACTTCCCCCTTCACCATCTCCACTCCCCCACTCCCCCTTCCCCATCTCCTCCCGTCCCCACCTCCTACCGTCCCCACCTCCCCTCCTCACCCTCCTCCTTTCCCAACTCCTCCCGTCCCCACCTCACCTCCCCCCTACTCCCCCCCTCCCCAGTGCCAAGTGCCAGGATGTGCAGGATACCCGGGTCGGTTCTAGCTTCTTCGATGCCCCCTCTGTCTATTCCCTCTTCTTCTTCTTCTTCTCCTCTTCCTCTTTTTCTTCTTCTTCTGTCTGTTCATTTTCTTTCTTTCTTTCTTTTGTTAGTTCATATATTTTTTTTTCTTCTTTTTCTTCTTCTTGTGTTTGTTCATCCTCTTTCTTTCCTTCTT
This sequence comes from Penaeus chinensis, assembly GCF_019202785.1. NCBI lineage: Eukaryota > Metazoa > Arthropoda > Malacostraca > Decapoda > Penaeidae > Penaeus > Penaeus chinensis. The sequence continues at coordinate 31,883,232 of NC_061823.1, forward strand.
TCGTTTGTTCATATATTTGCATTTTTTTTCTTCGTTTTCTTCTTCTTCTTGTTTTTGTTCATCTTCTCTTTGTTTTTTGTTTTTTTGTTTTTTTTTTCTTTTCCAATTCCTTTCTTTTTTTCTTATTATTCTTATTTTTCTTACTCCGTTTTTTCTCTCTTTCTTTTTTATCATTTCATCTTTTCTTTCTCTTCCTCCGTCTTTTTTTCGTATTCTCATTCTCGTTTTCGCTTCTTCTGTCTTTTTCTTTTTCATTTTGTTTTTGCTCTTCGTCTCATTTTTTTTTTTCTTATTCTTCATTTTCTTTTTCTTCTCTTTGCTCCTCTTGTATTATATTATTATTATTATTATTATTATTATTATTATGATTATGATTATGATTATGATTATGATGATTATTATTATTATTATCATTATTATTATTATTATTATTATTATTATTATTATTATTAATATTATTATCATTATTATCATTATTATCATCATTATTATTGTCTTTGCCCTTACTGTTTCTTCTCTCTCTCTCTTCTTGCTCCTATTTTTTTCTTCTTCTTCTCCTTCCTCCTCTTCCTGTTATTCACTTCTCTCGCCCTCTTCTTTTGTGCTTCCTCTCCCTCGTTTTATCCTCTTGTCTCCCCCATTTCCTCTTCTCCTTTCATAAATTTTCACTTCTTTTTCTCTTATTCATTCACCTTGTCTTCTCCTTCTCTCTACCTTTCTTCTTTGCTTCACATGTCTCTACTTCCTATTTTCTCCTTATCTCCCTCCTTCTCTCTCTCTCACGTCCCATTTCTCCAACACTTCTCTCCATCCTATCTTCTCCTTCGCTTTCTTCCCACCTCTCTTTTTTAATTTCTTCTTTTTTATCACATTTTCCCATTTCTGCTTTCTCTTTCTTTCTCTACCCCTCTCCCACTTCTTACTTTCACACACCTTCTCTCCTTCTGCCTCTTTATCCCATTCTTTCTTTCCCTCTTCCCTAACTCTATCTTCCCTTTTCTAAGCACAGTTTCTCCACGGAATAAAACAATGCAATATTCATGTCTTCCAGATAAAGAACAATATCGACCACTTTCTAAACCATTTCTAAATCAAAGGTTTAACTGATACAATGGTGATGATTGTGGTGGTTGTGATGATGAGGACGACGGTGGTGATGATGATAGTGATGGTGAATATCATTGGTGGTGATGATGATGAATATTGTTATTGGTGGTGATGATGATAAATATTATTATAGGAGGTAATGATGATGAATATTATTGGTAGTGATGATGATGAATATTATCATTGATGATGATGAATATTATTATAGGAGGTGATGATGATGAATATTATCATAGGAGGTGATGATGATGAATATTATTGGTAGTGATGATGATGAATATTATCATTGATGATGATGAATATTATTATAGGAGGTGATGATGATGAATATTATCATAGGAGGTGATGATGATGAATATAATATATTATTGATGGTGATGATGACGAATATTGTTCTTGGTGGTGATGATGATGAATATTATGATAGGAGGTGATGATGATGAATGTTATTATTGGAGGTGATGATGATGAATATTCTTATTGGTGGCGATGATGATAATGGGTGTGTAGAAAAAGTGATGATGATGATAATGGTATTAGTGATAAATGTAATAATGATAATTCTTATTATCATTGGTGTTGATATTATCATTATCTTTGTTGTTGTTGTTATCATTATCATTAATACCATTGCAATTATTATTATTATTTCTTCTTGTTATCATCATTATTGTCATTTTCTGCTGTTGCCATTATCATTATTATTACCATTATCATTATCATTATTATTACCATTATCATTATTGTTGTTATCATTATCATTATGGCATAATGACATATTATCTTTCTGTCAGTTTCTTTGAAAATCTCGTCTTCATCTTTTCATTATTCCATTATTCCAAAGATGGTAATAATGTACCAATAATGAAAAAAAAAATATTGATGGTGTTAACAGTGATGATAATATTATGATACCTATGAGTTCTAATGGCAATGATAATGATGATGATATGTACTAGTGATAATAGAAATGATGATAATTATTGGAATTATTGAAAATGATGACGGTCAGAGCAGCAGTGAAGCAGCAATGATTTTGGTATTAGTAATGAAAATATTAATGATAATGATAATAATGATGATGATTATAGTGGTAGTAGTAGCTGTAGTAATACTTATAGTAATAATGATAATAATAATAATTAGTAGTAGTAGTAGTATCATTATTAGCCTTAGTATTGGTCTATCATTAATAATAATAATAATAATAATAATAATAATAATAATAATAATAGTAAAAATAATAATAACGATAATGATGATAGCATTAATAATACTGATGATGATAAAATGATGACAACAATGATAGTGATAACAATAACAACAACAACAGTGACCATAAAAAGGAAAATAAATATGAAAGTAATACAAACACCAGTAACAACTACATCCTATAAAATAATAAGAACAGCAGTAACAGCAACTACAACAAAAACAACAACAGCAACCACAACATTAACAAAAATAACAACAACAACAGAAACAGCAACAACATCGACAAAAACAATAACAGAAACAACAACCATAACAACAAAAACAATAACAGAAACAACAACAACTACAACAACAAAAACAATAACAGAAACAACAACAACAACAGAAACAACAACAACCACAACAAAAACAATAACAGAAACAACAACCACAACAAAAACAATAACAGAAACAACAACAGAAACAACAACCACAACAACAAAAACAATAACAGAAACAACAACACACAACAACAGAAACAACAACAACCACAACAACAAAAACAATAACAGAAACAACAACAACAAAACAACCACATCATCAACAACAGCAGCAAGCACAACAAAAACAAAAACAACAACCACAACAACAAAAATAATAACAGAAACAACAAAAACAACCACGCAACAACAAAAGTAACAAGCATAAGAACAAAAAAACAACAACCACAACAGAAACAACAACAGCAGCAACCGCAACAACAACAAAAACAAAAACAACAACCACAACAGAAACAACAGCAGCAGCAACCACAACAACAACAAAAACAACAACAGAAACAACAACAGCAACCACAACAATAAAAACCATAACAGTAACAACAACAAAAACAACCACAGCAACAACAACAGCAACAACCACAACAAAAACAAAAACAATAACAACCACAACAGAAACAACAACAGCAGCAAGCACAACAACAACAACCACAACACCAGCAAGCACAACAACACCAACAACCACAACAGAAACAACAACAACAGCAGCAACCACAACAATTACAACAACAACCACAACAACAACAAAAACAACAACAAACACAACCGAAACAACAACAGCAGCAGCAGCAAACACAACAAAAACAACAGCACGTGTATCTTCCCTCCATCAGGCTGTTTGGCGAATCTTACGCTTCACGCTCGCTGCTCTAATGAAGCTTTCGCCAAATATTTATCAGTTTACAGGCGGTTTTCTTTTCCCTTTTTTTCGCTTTTCTTCTTCTTCTCTTATTCTTTTTCTTCTTCCTTTTGTTTCGTTTTGTTTTTCTCTCTTTTTTTTTCTTTTCTTTTTTTTTATTTAGTTGTTGAGGTCGTGAACTTATAGGAAGGGATTTGTTGTTTTTGTTTTTGTTTTTGCGAGTGTTGTTATTTATTTGTTATTGTTGTTGTTTTTTTTTGTTTGTTTTTTTGTTTTTTGTTATTATTATCTTTGAGAAAGAGAGAGATAGATAGACAGACGGAGAAAAGAGAAAGACATAGGGTCGAAGAGAAACAGACACACAGACAGACAAACAAACAAACACAAAGCAACAGACAGAGAGAATAAAAGAACCAAATCCCAAAATAATGAAACAACAAACAAACAAACGAAGTGACCGAAATAACACTTAGCCCGCAATAAATGACCGAAAAATACGATCGAAAATTTCCTCATAATTTATTTTTTCTTTTTCTTTTTCTCCAGATAAACATTTCACCTACCTAATTAATTCTTCTTCTGGAAATTATATCAGAAAAAACCCGATGAAAATAAAAAAAATAACAAAAAAAACACAGTTAACAATGGATTTCAAAATGTTCTTTCATCTGACATCATAAAGTAATATTTAACAAGAATAACGTGATTAGTTAAATTAAAAAGTTATTTCCTGTTACCTTACCTCTCGATCATAAAAATCGTCACTTATTTTTTAACCGTTGCAATGTCTTTTTTTTTTTTTTTTTTTTTTTGTGTGTGTGTGTGTGTAGAAAAGTAAATTTTAATATCTATCGGTAATGATACATTCTTTTCTTGTATTTTAAAAGATGGATAGTATCATTTGTGCGTCCAGTATAGTGCATAAATAAAATAAAATATCAGGTCCTATTAATCATTAAATTTTATTTGTCTATCTCTTTCTGTATCATTCTAGTCATATGTCTTTCTATGTAATTATATTCTGTATTCTTCTTCCCCTTTCTTCATCCACATTTTCGCATTACCGTGATAATGAATATGTATTTTATTATTCCAGACTGCTATCGTCAAGTATCTTAAAGTCTCATCCTCCTTTGACAGTCAGTCTTAAAAAGAAGAGAGAGAGAGAGAGAGAGAGAGAGAGAGAGAGAGAGAGAGAGAGAGAGAGAGAGAGAGAGAGAGAGAGAGAGAGAGAGAGAGAGAAGGGGGTGGGGGGAGAAAATGCGTGAATTAGAGAGAACATTGAAAGAGTGAGAGAGGGGGAGAGATAGAAAAAGGCAAGAAGAATGTGTTTGAGAATAAAAGGAAAGAAAATACGTGGATTAGAGAGAAAAGTGAAAGCGAGAGAGAGAGAGAGAGAGAGAGAGAGAGAGAGAGAGAGAGAGAGAGAGAGAGAGAGAGAGAGAGAGAGAGAGAGAGAGAGAGAGAAAGAGAGAGAGAGGGGGGGGGGAGAGAAAGAAAGAGAAAAAGAAAGAGAGAGAGAGAGAGGGGGGGGGGAGTAAAGAAAAAGAAAGAAAGATCCTCGTCTCCCTCCTCTTTTCCTCTTTCCCTCATCACTCCCTTTAACCTTCCTCCATCTTCTCTCCCACCTACTCATCTCTCCCTCTCTCCCTTATCTCTACCTTTATCCCTCTCTCCCTCCTCCTTCTCTCCCTTCTCCTTCTCTCCCTCCTCTCTCATCTCCTCCTCTCCCTCCTCCCTCAGTCCCTCCTCTCTCATCTCCTCCTCTCCCTCTCTCCCTCTCTCCCAGTTCTTCTTCTCCCTCCTTCCTCCTCCTCCCTCCTCTCCCTCCCCTCAC
>NC_061823.1:31901066-31906066 GCF_019202785.1 Penaeus chinensis
AAAGAAAACAAATGATATAGAAAAAGAGAAACTGAAAAAGCGAAAAGCTGACAGAAAGCGAGATAACATTTAATTTATCAGATATTTCCTCTCTCTCCTATCTTTCTCCTCATGAATCGGTTTCAGTTCGGTTACGGGATGAATCACTTTACCTCCGGACATGAGTCATATAAAAGTTGTATCTTTATGAAGCCATTATTTGCGCCAAGACGTCATAGGTAGTCGAATCCATGGAGAAATTATTTGATGTTGTTAAAGACCGTTAGCAAGTTTTTTTTTTTTTTTTTCATTTTACTTGCATAATTTCGTCTCATATTCTTTCTTGTTTTTTTTCTTTCTTTCTTTCCTTCTTGTCCTTTGTTTATTCTTTGAATGATGTGCGCTTCACTAACATCTCCCTTTTATAGTAACCGAAGCCGTGGTCAGTAACGACTGGGCGATCGAACAACTATGTATATCTTCATTATTATTGTTATTATTATTACTATTATTATCATTATTATTACTATTATTTTTATTGTTATCATTATTATTATCATTATATCATTTCTTTTTTCTGGTTGGTAAACTTCCTTTTCTTCTCTATCAGCACCATTCTCTTCTTTTCAAACGGTGACAAGAACAGAATCTGCCGGTTAATTGAATTGTAAATGAACTTCTAATTATCTCAATCTTAGGTAATTAATTCTGTAAAACGTTATATTCCGTCAAATATCTAAAAATTGAAAGATATAGAAAAATGAAGGTTATATATGATTAAATAATTTTTGGTTTGAAGAGCAATATTCTTTTAAAAAGGCGAGAGAGAGATTGGCCGTTAATTGAGAGAGAAGGCAGTATTGCATAGCGAATTAAGTGCAAGAAACAGCCAAATGAAATCATAATAAGCAGCAAAGTATATCGAGATATAGACAAACTGACAAATTGCGTCCAACATGATAGACTAGATTAGTTACCCTGAGAATAAAAACATTTTCTTTGATGGCACTCCATTGGAGGGATAACTTAACTGAATTTACAATTTTGTAACTCGAAAATATTCCATATGTCAATTTCTTTATACATCAACTCACATTTCCCTTTAATGTGGACGAGGACTTAATGTGATTCCCCTTTTACATAATTCATGTTAAGAATCTGATGAGGTGCCCTTACTTTGAAGAGCAAGATAAAAGTACTTCGTAGATACATATTTTTTTTATATTCGTAATTTCGTTTATCTCGCTTGATGTAGGCAAAGCAAGATCGTTAATTTATCATCCCTTATTCTATTAGATTATCTTTTGAAGGATTAATTGCATCGGGTTACGCTGCATGTATTATAAACCATTGTTTATTTTCATTACATGTTTTTTCTTTTCTTTTCTTTTCTTTTCTTTTTTTTCTTTTTTCTTTTTTTCTTTTTTCTTTTTTTTTTTTTCTTTTTGCTATTGTTTCTTTTTTCTTTCTTTCTATTTTCATTTATGCATTTTGCACCTGTATAATGCGTTATTCATTCTGAAATCAGTGAGATGAAGATACTCATTGGAAAGTGTTTTGTTTTGTTTTGGATTTTTTTTTTTTTTTTTTTTTTTTTGTGTGTGTGTGTGTGTGTGTGTAAAATTACCTGATTTAAGAAAATTGCGATGTATAACGCAAGTTTGTACTCGGAAATTGAAAAATTACCTGGTTTAAGGAAATATTGTTGAATGACAGAAATAAAATTTGATTCTTTATCAATTTCAGTTTTCATTACTACCACTGATCTATCATGTTCATTTACACATACAATTATCTCAATTAGCTATGTATTCCTTTAGTTATGCACATATTAGAACAAAACGCCTACAAAGAAACATACAGTCACATAATTCCCCATTTTTTTAAAGTCTGCCCGTGTGATTTCGATTAACGGAAGCCATTTCCTTATGCTTGCCCAATGCCCAAGATCATACCCATTTTCCTTCTATTTAGTAGCACCATGAATGAAAGAAAATGTGGCTGATGTATTGTATTTGACGATTGATTTATAATTCTAAATTTTGACTTAAAAACACGATGTTTCTTACTATTGTTTACATCGTGAATTATTGGTGAGCATTGCAATAGGTTTGTTTGATTTTCTTGTGTGTATGTGTAGTGTATTTCGTAAACAATAAAACAAAAAGAACGAATTGTTATTAAACTTTTATTAAAATGAGCATAAGGCCCTAACAAGAATAGTGAATCATGACTTAAGTTACACATACATCATACACCATTTATAATTCTTACACATTTACATAACTATTCGAAGGTTTCATTACACACAAACAAACAAAAGATAAACAGATTCACACACAGAGAAAAGAACAATAAATAATGACTTCACAGTTCATTGTTATTTTCGTACATTTTCTCTCATCTTTTTGTTCATACATACACGCTTTTGAGCATGATTTGTATCCATGCTAAAAAATAAAAAAAAACAGTAGAACATAATAATGATTTTTTTTTTTTTTTTGAAAATAATAATAATAAAATAAATAAGAATAAGAGTACAAAAGAGTGAAGAAAATAAAATGAAATAAGGTAAAAAATTTACATTCTTTCACCATATTCCGAGATACTTGAAAGGTACAAGGCAAATATATATCTCGGAATACCCTGATATGATAATATAATTCCACATTCAATATTCCCAGATTTTCTAGATTCGCTACCCTAAATAATTTTTTTTTTTTTTTCAGTGAAAACTCCTGGTCCCTCAGCGCAGTCATCACCCTCACCCCTACCCATATATCCCCACCCACTCACCCCTACTTTCATCCCTCTCACCCCCACCCCACTCCCACAGTCCAACCTCACCCCCACCCCTCTCATCCCCCCCTTAACCCATCTCACCCCCCCCCCCCCTCTTACCCCCACTATAACCCCTCTCACCCCCTCTCCCCTCTTAACCCCCACTATAACCCCTCTCACCCCCACCCCCCTCTCACCCAACAGCCTTACCCTTCGTCTCGATCACCGCAACGAAACAGAACACGACCCCCACCACGCTGGTCGCCCCATAGAACCAGTAGAGACCCGCCTGCGTGAAGAGCTCCATCATAGGACTATAGAGCTGGAGGACGAGGAAGGTCAGTATAGTTCCAGCCGAGATGCAGATGGATGAGGCCTGTGGGGGGGGGGGGGGGGGAGAAAGGGAGAAGGGTAAAATAAGGATAATTATTAGGGTTTGCAAGTGATGAGGAGGAGGATTGGTGGTGATGATGGTGATAATGGTAATTGATGATGATGATAATGATAATATTTATGATAACAACAATGATAATGATAAGAATAAAAAATAAAAATGATATAGATAATAATATTAATCGATGGGATGATTTGTTGTGGTTAAAATGTAGATTTTCTTTTGAAAAAAAATTAATATAATGAAAGGCATTCGTGTTATCCATCACTACCATATTTCTTACGATTTAGAATGTCAACACAAGATTGCAATAACAATTTAAACAATCCAAGAATTCAAGTGCAATGGTATACTTATATTCTGATTCTAAGAACATGAAAATTTCTGTGATATAGCATATCTTCATGGCCTCTAATAGTTTACTGTAACCTATTATAGAAAATAATGTTATAGCGTACAACACAATATAACCTTATATCCCATTGTGCTATATAACCTTACGTTTTATAACTACAAAGTATAGCCTATCATAACCGACAATAAACAGCCTCATAGTTTAGTATATCCTATCAGACTATACATCCTTACATCCTAATATAAGGTTACACGACATAGGCCTACCTGAGCTCTGAGGTTGGTAGGGAAGTACTCCGACGAAAGGACGTACGGCACAGGGTGGACGCCGATATCACAGAAAAAGAGGGAGACAGTCACGCACACGGTAGGGACCCATTTCAGCCTGGAAGTATTGATAACTGGTGTTTTGTTGCTTAAGTGTGGTACGTTTGAGCAGTGTTTCTCGGGTCTTGATTGGTTTAGTAAATGGAGGAGATGTATCGAGGGGTAAATAGTATAGAAATGTAAATAGCTGTAGGGAATCATAGGATAGGTGTAGGTATGGGGATAGATTTAGATGGAACGGGAGCCAGTGTGGAGCAACACGCCCCAAGATAAAAGCAATTTGTGTTGTGATTCTATTCGCTTTCCAGGCCCGAGTTAGTGCTTACCTGTCGAAGGAGTCGTCGCCCGGCTCGGCGCCCTCGGCCAGGTGGACGTAGGTGCCGAGGATGAGGAGGCAGGCGGCGTTGACGGCGTGCGAGCCGATGAGGCAGTTCCTGCGGCCGACGCGGTCCATGAGCAGGATGGCGGCGAGCGTCCCGCCCACCTTGAGCGCCCCCGCGATGGCCGTGATGGCGTCGGGGTCCAGCGGCGCCCCCGTCGCCTGCAGGACACGCGCCGTGTAGATCATGAACACGAAGTTGCCGCAAAGCTGCATGAGGGCGAACAGGGTGACGACGACGGCGATGCGCTTGAGCACGTCCGCCTTCAGCAGGCCCCGCCAGCCGCCCTCGCCGCCGCCCACGCGGTTCCGCCGCTCCAGGTCGGCCACCTCGGCCTCCACGTCGGCGTAGTCTCCGCGCAGGCTCCGCAGGATGACGAGCGCCTGCTGGCGACGCCCCTTGATCACCAGGTAGGACGGCGACTCCGGCAGGAAGAAGGAGCCGACGAGGAGCAGCAGCGGCGGCAGGATGCACACGAAGGCGAGGACGTGCCACGCCAGCACATAGCCGAGGGACACCGTGTACAGGCCGCCCAGCACGATGCCCATGGTGGGGATGGTGGCCATGGTGCCGCGCAGGTGGGAGTCCGCCAGCTCCACCACGAAGGCATAGCCAGCGATGGTGGTCATGCCGCCCGCGAGACCCAGGATGAACCTGAGGGGCGGAGGTAGAAGGGGCCAGAGTCTTTATCATGCATGCTACCATAAACTATTATTTAAAAAAAAAAATCATAAAAAAAACACCACTATTATCTCATCAATAACATACACCAATTCCAAAACAAC
>NC_061823.1:31923566-31941066 GCF_019202785.1 Penaeus chinensis
GCACCATTGTGAGTCGCTACGCCGGCGTCACGCTCTCCAAGTGCGTCAGGGAGAAGCGTCTCTCCTGCGAGCAGCTGGAGGACGTCCTTCAGTAGGTGCGCGTCGCCCTCGAGCGCATGCACGAGGCAGGCGTGACCTACGGGGACCTCCACGACCGTAAGGTGTGCGTCCTTATCGAGGACCGAGTGCGAGCCGAGATCATCAACTTCGGAAACGCTTGCGATTGGGACCCAAAGAGTTACAAGGACGAGGAAGTTGGTTCCATGGAACACGAGGACAACGTCCTCATGAAGTTCGAAGGATTCTTCAAGCGCATGAGATGTGATTCGGACGCCGAGGGTATGCCCACCCCTCAGGCAGACAATCGCCGGCGATAGTGCTGAGCAGGGACTCGTCAGAAGGATGTCTGTTGTTCTGAGTTTTGTTTTATGTTGATTCATTTTAAAAATAAGAGAATAAAGATAAAAATGAAAAAAAACAAAAAAAAAATATACATACATTGCTAAAATCACGGCGGAAAGACACTGGTCGCTGCCGGGTCAGCCTACCGTATGTGCATGTGTGCGTGTGTGTGTGTGTGTGTGTGTGTGTGTGTGTGTGTGTGTGTGTGTGTGTGTGTGTGTGTGTGTGTGTGTGTGTGTGTGTGTGTGAGAGAGAGAGAGAGAGAGAGAGCAAAGGCTTTCTGACTACTCTCTAGAGCCGGACAAGATGCTGAGATTAGTAACAAATAACAGAAATAAATAAAGAAATGTTTATCTACACGAGCCATTCAGAACATGTCACACGCCACAGGAAATGCGGTTTGATTCTGACATCATTGTTGTTATTGACAGTTGTTATTGCTTTGTGTTGCCGTTCTTCTCGCTGTTATTGTTTTTTGTCGTTATTATTGTTATTGTCATTTTTATTCTGTTACTGATATATGAATGAAATATATTATTATTGTTGCTGCCTACCCTGCGTATTTATATGGCATACGAGAAAAAAAAACTGCTTCTCTACCAATAATAATTACATTGTTATGATGCATATCATTATTATTAACATTATAGTCACTAACGTTATCATTGATATTATCATCATTATCAAACTTACCGTTACATTATCATCGTTATTGATATTTCATTATCTTTATTATTACTATTATTATTATTATTTGTGTTATCACTTTTACTATTTATCATCCCTGTTATCAAATATTGTTATTGTTATCATTATGTTCATCTTTATTATTGTCATTATTATCATTATATTCCTTCTTATTATTATTATTTTTATTATTATTATTATTATTATTATTATTATTATTACAGACAGAAGAGAGATAGACAGACAGACATAAGAGAGAGAGAAAGGAGAGAGAAACAGACTTACAAACAGAGACCAATTATTACCCTTATTATCCTCACCATTATCATTATTATCATTATCATTATGATCAACATCTTCATTATAATTATCACTAGTATTATCATTACATTATCGTTCATTAGTGTCAACATTAGCATCATTGATCTTGTTACAATGATTAATATCATTAATTACTCTAATTAGATTATTTTCTAATGAGTATCTTGTGCCTCGGTTTCATTAATTTATCTGCTTTCATTAGTACAATCAATCTGTTTCGTGCTTTCAACACCATCTAATGACTCGCCCTTTTCACATAGAAGCAATTTTGGACATCGATTTCACAAAGATAAGTCGTATATTTTTTTATATAAATTGCAAATGATAATTGATAACTAATATGTTTAGCTTTATTTTTGCATACATATGATTTCCATTCATCTCTGAATAAGGGTTAGTTTTTTAATGATAGTTAGTTTTTTTATGCGTGTGATATATATATACATATATATATATATATATATATATATATATATATATATATATATATATATATATACATACACACATACACACACACACACACACACACACACACACACACACACACATATATATATACAAAAATAATACAGGAAGTTGGTACACAGAAAGGCACATTAAATTTATTATTTTATTATTATTTATCATATTTCTATTATATTATCGTTATCTCCATTTGCTTTCTTTTCACAGTTATCCTTGTTCTTGTTATTCGCTTTACCACTATCAATATCAGTTATATATGTTACTGTTTGAGGTACTTAACTAGTTATAGTTAATCTTACTGCTACTATTTTGACTGTATATGCAAATAAACACTCACGTCTATACAAATTCTTCTTCTCTTCCTCTTCCTCTTTATTCTCCTATTCCACCTCATCCACCACCACCCCACTTCATCCACCTCTTCCACCTCATCCACCATCCACCTCATAACCACCCCCACTTCATCCACATCTTCCACCTCATAACCACCCCCACTTCATCCACCTCATCACCACCCTACTTCATTCACCTCATCCACTATCCCCACTTCATCCATCTCTTCCACCACCCCACTTCATCCACCTCTTCCACCCTATCCACCACCACCCCACTTCATCCACCTCTTCCACCTCATCCACCATCCACCTCATAACCAGCCCAACTTCATCCACCTCTTCTACCACCCACACTTCATCTTCATCCACCTCTTCATCCTTATCCACCTCTACCTCCTCATCCACCTCATCCACCTCTACCTCCACTTTTCCCACCTCCAACCTCTTCCCCTTCCCCCTCACTAACCTAACGAGACGCATCACCTACGCACCAACTGTCACTCCGCCTCGCACAGCCTCAGCCTTTCTTGGAAGACTCTGAAGTAATCGAAGAACTGCACCGTGTTCCAAGCCAGGGACTCGCAGGTTCTGTGCTCCGGGCGGGCGAGACGAAAGCCCCATACGTTGCCGGAGTATTCTCTATGGGGGGGAGGGAGGGGGAGGGTGAAAGAAGGAGAGAGAGAGAGACGAAAAGATTAAGGAAAGATGCGTGATTGATTTTTGTAGAAATCAGTGGCGTAAAATGCACGGTGGAGAGGGTGATTGTGAAGAAAAAATTATATATCGGTTTGAAAGAATTATGATTAGTGTAAATGGAATTTTGAAAAAAAAAAGAATGATGTTAACCACTGGTATGAATGCACAGAAGATAGATTTTTAAAAATAGATAAAAAAATGTCGATCCAATACAAATCAGTTTTCTAATTACATGATTCAAGTAAAAAAAATATGCTAAATCATTAGTATAAATGCAGGTCCGAAAAAAACATATCAATATCATACAAATCCCGTGGTATGAAATGCACGATAGAAAGAAAAAAATAAAGAAGACATATTCAAACGTAAATCCTTGGCATAAAATGAACGGCAGAAAAACGTGTAAATATAAATCAGTGACATAGAGAAAAATCAAGAGAGAGAGTATGCTGTCGAGTTGTCTATGTGGAATAAGGAAGACTTTCTTTTAATCATAACCGGGTTGATTTGAGAGAAAACAGTGTTATCGATTTTCAGTACAATGAAACTGGGAATTCTGCATGTTTATTCAGTAAATTATCGTGGTTGGGATTTTTTTTTTCTGAATGGCAGACGAATAGATTGGAAATAAACAAAGGGAATGGTATATAGATATCACAGAATGTTAAAACAAAAACAGATTTTAACCCCTTGCCGACGGGTACGACGGGTAGACACGTGCTATGCCCACTGTTAGTACTTGTTTGATTGTTTTTACACATAGATGGCTATACTTGTACTAAGTCACCAATGAGCCAGTTAGGAGTACTGCCCGTCTCGCCCGTTCACCCTTTTCTTTGATTTACGAAATATTTTACATTATCTTATTTTGCTGTTACTAATATTAAAAAACATTATAATAATTATAATGTTTATAATAAAAATAACACCATCGATATCCATAGCATTTAATCGTCTTTTTTCACACATTCTTATCTCCTAAAAGCTGAAAATAAACCTCCACCTCCACCTCCACCTCCACCTCCACCTCCACCTCCACCTCCACCTCCACCTCCACCTCCACCTCCACCTCCACCTCCACCCCCACCTCCACCTCCACCTCCACCTCCACCTCCACCTCCACCTCCTCCACCTCCACCTCCGCAGTACCTCCACCACCCCCTCATCCACCATCCCACGAAGGACTCACTTAAAGGAGGTTTTCCGACTGCGTCCTGCGACCACGTCCTCCACGCAGAAGTCGACCCACTGGCTCCTGGCGGCCCTCAGCGCTTCCACCTCTTTCTGCAGGCGGGTCTTGCCGAAAGCCCGCGTCAGGAGCTCGAACTTGCGGGCGAAGTGGCGGTACAGACGCACGTCCAGGTAATTCAGCTGCTCCAGCTTGTCGATTTCTGCTTGTCGAGAGAGAGTTTATGGAATAATGAGATGTATAATAATAGATTACTTGTTTGTGGATGTGAGTGTAACACATTCCGTGTTTGTGAGTTTGAGAACACACACACATTCACACACACACACACACACACACACACACACACACACACATACACCACACACACACACACACACACACACACACACACACACACACACACATATATATATATATATATATATTGTAGGTGCGTATATATGTATGTATCTATTCACTTATGTACTAATCTATCCATCTATCTATTGACCTATACCATCACAAAAGACGAACGAATCAAACCAAGAACCTCAACGGCGCCAGTACCTTCCTGACGCAGTTCCTCGCCCTTATGCATCCTCCGGTTCTTGTCGAGGGCGACGAGGTCCTGCGTCGGCCAGCACAGCGCCCTCCCGAGCAGCGCCAGTGACTCGTCCATGCGCTCCGCCACCAGGACCAGGTCAAAGGTCACCTCGATGTCCCGGATGAGAGCGTCGATTTTGGCGTCGTCGTAAAAGGCGTCGGTATTGTGACCCAGGTCAAAGGTCATCTGTGGAGGAGTTATACGTATGAAAAAACGTTCTGCCTTGTGGACAGCTCATTGTCGTTTTCTTTCTATCTTTTCTCTTTGTCTTTCTCTTTCTCTTTATTTTCCCTCTCCCTCTCCCTAGCCTCTCTCTCTCTCTCTCTCTTTCCCCCTCCCTCCCTCTCTCTCTCTCTCTCTCTTTCTCCCTCCCTCTCTCTCTCCTCCTCCTCCTCCTCCTCTTCCTCTTCCTCTTCCTCCCCCTCTCTCCCTCTCCCTCTCTCCCTCTCCCCCTCTCCCTCTCCCTCTCCCTCCCTCTTCCTCTCCCTCTCCCTCTCCCTCTCTCTCTCCTCCCTCTCACCTGATTGGCTCCCATGACGGCAGCGAAGCGACTCTTTGTCTTCATGGTCTCCAAGGGTAACTGGAGGAAGCTCTTCAGCGACATCCCGTAAAAAGAATGGAGCTGCGGACGGTATTGCAGAGAGCGAGGTCAGCAGTAGATTTGCTTTAATTATGAGAAAGGATGTACAGTGTTCACGTATATATAATGCATATTGTGTGTGTGTGTGTGTGTGTGTGTGTGTGTGTGTGTGTGTGTGTGTGTGTTCTTACTTCAATTATCAAAGGACACGAAAAAAAGTGGTTTAAAGAGAGGGCGACAGACCGAAGGAGAAAAGACGAAGGCCCCCTAGAGCATACCTTGTAGTAGGAGTAGAGCGAGGGGAAGAGTCCTCGGGGGTCGCGCACCACGGTGACCCAAAGGGCGTCCGGGTGCATCAGCCTCTGCATCTGGGCGGCGTCGAGGCGGGTGTGCGCTACGAACACGTCCGCGTGCCGGCTGGGGGGGAGGAGCCCTGGGGAGGCCTTGGGGATAGGGGGACAGGGTGACAAAGGGAAGGCGGAGAAGCAGTGATTAGAAAGAAGCATAAACAGAGGGACCGGGAAATGCGTATCATATATAGGACTTCGGTATAATTATCGTTAAACTTATCATTATTGTCATTATCGTTAGTGATGATGATATGTTACCTAGACTTTTTTTTCGGAAATAATGACAAATTAAAAAAGGGGTGATAATACCAATAATTAACAAATTTAAGTGTCTTAGATGAAGTTCTCAACAAGAATGCTAAACAACGCCCTATTTGGCCAAGATCGGTATTATTCACGATGCGATTTTCAAAACTAAAAAGCTCCGATATACCAAGTTAATAAACAATACTTCACTTTCAAAATGCATGGGAGACTGACACAGAACACTTACTATGTGTCTTTCTATGTTAAAATGCTCCGGACTGCCGATATAGACTCCCTTCTTCGGAACAGCCACTAAAATCGGCTGAGCACCTTCCTTTTTCTTCCTTTCTTCATCTTCAACACCTTCCCTTGTATCTTCCATATTCCTTGCACTTATTTCATCCCCTTTACCCGGTCTATCTACCACATCCATATCCTCTATCTTTCCTGTATCTTGTGTGTCACCTATATTCTCTGCCTTCTCTTTATCTTCTGTATTCTCTGTACTCCCTGCATTACCACGACTTTTATGAAGGAAATATCTACGTAACTTCTCTTCCACGATAGCAGTGAGGTCGGGAAAGACGGCTGTGTTATATGTCCTTACGTGTCTCATTATAACGTTCTGGAGGGTGGAGGAGGCGCATTTGTGAGTCTTCATGTACATTATTTTGTGTCGTGGTTCGCACTCGCGGATGGTCCTTGATCCGAGGTGGCTGGAGGGAAGGGCGGGAGAGAAAAGTGTGTGACTGTGTGAACGAGGAAAGGAGTGAGTGGAAGAGAGGGGAGAATGGGATTTATGGAAAGAGTGAGTGGAAGAGAAAAAGCGTGACTGCGTGATTGTGGGAAAGGGTGAATGTGAGGGGAAAGTGGGAAATGGAAAATCGTGGTTATTCATTAAAAATTCGTGATAATTATTCTGGCTGTCCAATTTCATTTGCTTTGTGCTGGGAATATCTCCTTGCCATATATTTCCCTTCTCTCCCTCGTTTTCGCAGTTTGTATCTCTGTCTCTCTATCTTTCTTCCTCTTTATCACTCTCTCTCTCACTCTCTCTCTCTCTCTCTCTCTCTCTCTCTCTCTCTCTCTCTCTCTCTCTCTCTCTCTCTCTCTCTCTCTCTCTCTCTCTCTCTCTATCTATCTATCTCTCTCACACACACACACACACACACACACACACACACACTCACACTCACACTCACACACACACACACACACACACACACACACACACACACACACACTCACACTCACACACACACTCACACTCACAACTACTCTCAATCTTATTCTTACCCTCCCTCTCTTATTCTCTCTCTCTCTCTCTCTCTCTCTCTCTCTCTCTCTCTCTCTCTCTCTCTCTCTCTCTCTCTCTCTATCTATCTATCTATTCTCTCTCTCTCTCTCTCTCTCTCTCTCTCTCTCTCTCTCTCTCTCTCTCTCTCTCTCTCTCTCTCTCTCTCTCTCTCTCTCTCTCTCTCTCTCTCTCTCTTAACCATTTCCCCATCTTATGATTATCAACTTCTTTTAAAGCACAATCACTCACCTAGACCCAAAGAAACACGAACATTCTAACACGTTCCCTATTACCCTCTGCTTATACTCACTGTACTCAGCATAGGACTCACCTGAGGGCCCGAGTGATGTAAGCGTCTGTGATGTGAGTAGCTTCGTCCTCAGGTGAATCATAATAATCCCCTTCCTTGGTCATCTCTCTTCCACCGTTTAGCTCGTTTCCTTGCTCCTCTGTACTTCCATGTACAGGGTCGCCTTTTTGGTGCGCAGAGCCCTCACTTTGGTATACAGGTCCTCTGTTTTGGTGGACAAGCTCTCCACTTTGATTTTCTGAAGCCACATGCTCGTTTCTCTCATACAGAGTCAACAAAGTTAATATGTTTATTGTAATGAATAAAAAGCAAGTGTGAAAGGTACACTTGGGGGTGAATTTCACTGGTATCTTTCTCGTACAATACATGACTTTGTCCTTTTAAACACAGATGATTTGAATGCGATTGACGTTTATAGGTGATATAAGTTTTATCTTCTCATTTCTTTACTTACTCATTATTAACTTATGGAAGTTTTCAAGGTAATGGTTACGACTATAATATGAAAACTTCATGTGTCAGTTATTTACCATTTATTTTTTTCTTTTGATGGGTCATCTAACTCACCACTAACCATTCTATAGTATTTGACTATGAACTTCTTAATGAAAACAAAAATTCTCAGCGTTTTCTGAATAACAATCACTTCACAGCATGGACCCAACAGAGGCTTATATCAGCATGTAAGAATTAAAACAGATTATAATACTATATGGATATATAAAAACACTATACAATAGGCATAACACTAAGACGTCCTTTAGGCACAGAAGCGATGATCCCGAAGTGGAAGGGGGTCCTCTGCGCACTCGACTGCGTTGTCCCTTTAACTGGACACCTGTTTTCGGCAGGTGTGTCTTACGGTCTGCCTAACACCTGTAATGATAATGGGTTTGTAATTAATGTGGTAATTTAACTAAGTTGCGACCTGTCATCCACGGAGCCCTGTTTGATGGATAATGATCGTTCGGAGTTGATTATGGTTGCAATTTGAAAAATAAACAGTTGTTTGCGTTTCTCAATGTCATCGGCATTTTCATCACGTCCAAGTCGTATACAAGAGACACCGGGACTTCTGAAACCAACTTTTATCCCCCTATAGGATATGTAGCCCCCATGTTGTTCACTTTGTTGCTCCTGACTGTGTAGCGACACACCTAGCCCCCTCCCCCCCCCCCCCCTCCCGCCCCAAAAAATACATTGAGAAGCCGAGGAAGACGAAACAATCGAAGTCTCTTTTTCACCACTTACAAGGATTAATTCGATGACGTCTGAGATTGACACATATATTAATGGATTTTTTAAAATATAATTTGAGATACATAAGAACAATAGGCAGGAGGAAAACGATATGCATGTAAATAACACGGAAACATTTAAAATGGTACATTAAAAGAGATCTGTAAAACAGCTCCCCACTGTTGATGATAAAACAAATATGAAAACCTTGCAATAGTGTAAATGTTAAGATTTCTAAAACTGAATATAAACAGGGAATACCACAATTACTATAAAGTCACAGATGTTAAGATAACGAAATATGTAGTGAAAGAAAATTTTCATTTTAAAGGGCAAACTTCAGAGAAAAATAACAAAACCAAATCATGAGCAGGAAAAGGGTGAAATGTACGAAAAGGGAGACAGAAGGCGGACGACACCCAGCCCTCTGGCAGTGGGCAGCCAGAAGGAGGCAGAGCGAGGCAGCAGGACCGCCTTACTATGGGGTTGAAATCTATGTGACAAGTTTGGATTTACTCCCTTGGGACCTTGATCCTAGACGTATATAAACCACCCTTCGCTGTTCCACACGTTTATATATATATATATATATATATATATATATATATATATATATATATATATATATATATATATATATATATATATATATATATATATATTTATATATATAAGCATATATATATATACATATATATGTGTATTTATTAGCATATATATATAAACATATATATACATATAGATGTGTATTTATTAGCATATATATATATATATATATATATATATATATATATATATATATGGTGTGTGTGTGTGTGTGTGTGTGTGTGTGTGTGTGTGTGTGTGTGTGTGTGTGTGTGTGTGTGTGTGTGTGTGTGTGTGTGTGTGTATTTGCAAGTGTCTGTATGTGTGAATGTGTTTGTGTGCGTGTTGCTTCACTGAGTTTTATATATCTTTAAAAATAACCTCCCTAGTCAAAATGATACACTAAATGTTCTTCAGAAACATTCTCTCCATAACAAACTCCCTTACAACATCTAGTACAATCGTTTTGACTAACCAACTTTAGTCATTATTAATTCCTATATAAACAGCACCGTCCTCTCAGAAAGAAACAAAGGTCGAGCAGGATAGACGGGCTGGCGGAGGCTCAGAAAAAAAGAAACAAAAACAAAATCTGGAATCAACTTTTTCACAGAAGGTGTTATTTCTGTGCTTGGGGTGAAAAATCGTCAGGCGATGATAAGGCGATAAAGCCGTCTTTTCCTTACTTTCTTTCCATGTCAGGAGGGTTTATCATACATTTATTTAAAACCTTTTTTTTTTCGACTCGTGAGTTCTGATGCCCCAACACCAGACGACCATTAGTTTGTCTTGAGGGAATGGTTATCTCCACAATCTGGTATGTGCTGTAAAAACGCATATTTGCGTGGTTTTATTTCTGTATGTCAGCTTTCTTAAATTTCTTCTATTTGGGGAAAATTACGAAACACCACTGAACAATTGTGATATATCTAAACAACATAATTGCCTGATTGTTCTACAGTTGAAGTAATTAATTCATCCGATTTGATGTCTTTATGTGCGTGTGTTACAGCTATTCAAATTGTTATGATTTTATTAGTATGCAATTACACCTTTAAATAATAATAAGGTGAAGAAGTACCCCCTATAAATATAAGTTTTCTATGAACACACATAAACTCTTGTATTATTTGAAAACCTATAATTTATGGAAAAACTATTTTAAATCGGTAATTTGGCTCATTTCAATCATGAAACTAGAAAACTAGAAATATTACAGTTTTATGATCAAGATTGATCTTACTGAACTAATAGCTTGTTTAAGTTTGACCTGATTATCAACTATCATTGTTATCTTCACATTAAACTGATAAGGCATTATATTTCTCAATGATAAAACTGACGCAGGTCGTGTACAGCGAAAATACGTTGTCTCTCTCTAAAAGCAGGTCGTAATTATTTCAATGTCATGTTGCAGCAGAACTTTATCTGTTTTGTTCTGTTCCTTTGCCTCTTCACTTTTATTTTCTTCCTTATTTTATCTCTCATTATACCTCTTTCCTTTTTCATGTCTCTTCCTCCTCCTTTTCTCTTCATTTGCTCTTCCTCCATCGGTGCTCTCCTCTTCTCTTTCCTTTTCTGCTAATTGATATTATAATTTATTATCATTGATATTATCCTTCATTGTATCATTTCTTACATATCTTTCTCACTTTTTAAAGTATGTTAAAGCATAGCAAATGAATCATAATAAGCATTTGTAATTGTATTTATCTCTTGAAGACACGTAATTCATTCAGACTTATTCTAATTTCCTCATCTATCTGTATCTTCCTTAACCAACTTCATATCTTTATTAGTTATTTTTATAGAGCAATGTAAGAATTTGAAAGAAGATTATCTTACACAAAAACGTTGAATACGAAGCAGCAACAGAAGAATTATATGGAGGATAATATTGATTGTGATATAAAAGAAAAGAAAAAAAATAAGATTATCGAAATGTTTCAATAAAATCGGGAATACGACAATGATGTTGATAATCACACAATTGAAACTAGTGATAATGAAAACTGAAAGGATAACGATAATCATAATGATAATACTAAATGCTGTCGGTGCCAGATCAGTTTTTTTTTTTTTTTTTTTTCTTAGATCTATCTAACTGAAGAAGTGTTCTTAAGTTTGTTTAGTGTTAGCTTGATATAGTCAGTGATTTTGGTGTGAGCACTTTTTGTAATAGTTTTTCCTTAATTACGCAAATTTCTTCTTCTTCACCATTCTTCTTACTCTTGTGTTTTCTTATTGCATCCTCCTTTAGCCTCTTCTCTTCTCATTTTTCCCTTTTCTTCCTGTCTTCACAATTTTATTATTCTACCTTCTTTCTCTACTTCTTTATTTCTTCTGCATCATAAATACCTGCTTCTTCTCTTTTTCCTCCCTTTTCCATTTTTCTTTTCTTTAATACTTCTCGTTCGTTTTCAACACCTCCTGAGCCTGGCCGTGAATGTCTAAAACTTGATGAATAAACCCATTATGCTTTCATTATTTGCAGATTTTCGCAGCAAACTTTCTGTACGTTACAGGATCGGGGATCGAGGCCTGAGTATGCCCTTCCTTGGGAAAAGTTAACAGGTGCTAGTTGCATTGGCTCGTGTTTGGCGGTTCACGAGTGTCAGAGGTCACTCAGGTCGGCAGCTATACAGAGAGGCACGGAATGAAATTGTTATGCTGGTTCTGGTTGTTCGACTCGGTGGTTGCTTTATCTAGCAAATTAAGAGATGAGTTCAAAAAAGGAAAATGTTCCCTTGATGTAAAATAATAATAATGATGATGATAATAAAACAGTAATTTAGTCTGCTTTTCAACATTTATTATTCGGATGAAATCTATACGTTGCTTATATTCCTAGATGAATATCTAGTCAATTGTTTGAATATGCTGAAGTATTACTGAAATTAACATTATTGATTTATAAGTCATTGCTATCAAACGATAGTGAATTATTTTGAATGATTACAATGATACTGTGATGAAAGATAAAATAATTATATTAATAAAAATGAGAAATTACACAAGTCAGTTTGCCATTTTTTTCAGTTGCTGACCTTTACATAGGTAAGGTTGATAAAGTCGAAAAAGTGCCACTTTTATTACAGCAATCACCGATACCAGATCTGAATCCAATGCAATATCACGAGTTATTGCCCCAAAACCAAAATATTTTTGCACCGAGTTCGAGGAAAGGACCATAATGTCTCAGCATAAAACAATTGCTGTATTAGTAATGCACATTTTTCATGGACAGATTATCACCCTTCAATTTAGTCTGTATTTCCCTTTTATTCGTCAACTATATTGCCAAACTCAAAATTGGTCTTATATCCAAATGGAGATAAGGGATATGTTCGTAAAAGAAAATGTGTACTAACTCGCGAGCTAATGTTATTAGGTCGCCAATTCATTTTCGCCTCGACTTTGACCCCAGCATGAAGCCAGTACTCACAGGCGAGTCGACTGAGAGGGGCTGTCCAGGCGCTCTAAAGGTTATCTGTATTACATATATCACCTGCATTTAGGTGATATACGTAATTTATTAATGTAAAGCAAATACCTACAGTATATTGTGGTAGTTCATGACATTCAAATACAGCTACAATATCATAATTGTAGTTATAGTTAGTAAAAAAGCATCTTACACACAAAACACTAGCATAAATTAATATAGCAAAGTTTTTTTAATCTTTAATGCCATATACGACCTAATACACTGTAGAAATAAAAAGGAAATAAATTGAAGAAATTCACATTTATTAACAGTATTTTATTATCAAAGATATCTGAATACACTAGTACATTTAACCAACTTTAAAGCAAGTGTTATCAAAGAATATGACAATAGCTTCAACAGTTAGATCACTGTCCAACACATTCACCTGTTCTCATAACCCATACAATGATAAAGGTCTAAAATAACGCCACGTTGACAATAACCAGAACACATATGATCGAAATCCAGTTCAGAACCGGATGACCGATCGCCATAGACCACATTTTTAAACCAAAACATCAATTAACAATTTGAGTTGAACAATCTCATTGAACAATTTGAGTTGAACGGTTTAACATGTACCTGGACTCGAATGATTTCTCCACAGGGTTAAAATACCCATGAAGAAAGAGTAGATGCTGTGATTACAAGAAAAAAAAAAAAAGACATGCATCTTGTCGTATTACACGGTGGCGTTGTTTACACAGGGTATTCAGAATGTAGAAACACTACTCGATACAAACAAAATCACTCATCAAACTACTTTTTCCGAGTGTTTGTGGTTGTCTGTGGGTTTCATCCTCACACGCCTGTCATCTATCTTTTAGTCGATTCCCCAAAAATGTAGTTTCACGCCTTCATTTATATATATTTTTTATGTCTATTCCAAAAAATGTAGTTTTCATTACCTCATGTACAAGGAATGGAAGAATGAGCATTACAGTGCAATACATCACAATTCTTTCTTAGACTGTAAGGCAATGCAATGTAATAGTATTTACAAAGATTAACAGATTTATTAATTTTCAGGCAGGGGGCAAAAAATACAAAAAAGACCAATTACTTCTTTCTTTTTTTAAGTTTAGCCAAAAGCACTTTTGTACTGTAAATAGTAAATGCTTATATACTGTGTATGCTTATTGTTATCAATTTCATTCTACACATTTTATAGGAAATGGTGTAAACCTAAACCACACAAAGTAAAAATAGTTTATCATTATTTGGTAATGTCATTATTTACCAAATCTGATATAAAGAAATTCCATCTAATATATAATACCATTTAAGATTTATTTCAATCACTGTGTGAGGTTTTACATCACACGTATTTGTTAAACTGGCTTTTAATAAAATTTAATAATATATAAATTACTGTTAATCTACTAAAGACCTTTCCATGCTATACTACAGGATTTTATCACATATAGAAAACCTATCATTTCTATATAATTCATATCAACTGAAATAAACAAATTCATCTTATTCTACTATACCTTTACATCATAAATTCCAATATTACAAATATCTTTAATCAAGAAAAAAAATCGAACCAAAAAAAAGTGTAAACAGATTAGAATATAAATTACAGTAGTCTCCTTTACTGAAACATGCATATTGAAAAATTGTTTTCCTTTTATTGCCATCAACCTCAAGAGGAATGGCAAAAAAAAAACACATCATTTTCCGGAAAGAAAACGAAACAACAACGTTATTATGAATCTCTGTACCTTTTAAAATACTAGACTCTTGACTGCCTAATTGGTCACAGTCGTCAACACACAGAGGATATGTTAAAACTCGATAATAACATACAGAACAGATGATGAAAAAGAACTTGACAAATATATTACAAGAGGTAGCTTGCTATGAGAGTTCAGTCAAGAGTATCGTAAATGCAGCCAACATCGTAGGGTTTCAGGACTATATGAATGTCAGTGTGGCTTGATATATATATATATATATATATATATATATATATATATATATATATATATATCACCATTAGGCACAGACACACTGCATGCTATATTAAATACCCTAATTATCACAGGATTTTTCACCGAACATTTCAGAATACAGGTATCTTTAAAAATCGGTTTGGCATAAATTTGTGAAAAAATCTCTGGAATTACGTGAATTTCGCTGCAGTCAAGAAACATAACAAACAATATCCTCGCATAATTAGGGGAAACAACAGGGGACTCTATTCACAATGGATTATTTAAGAGGACTGGAGAAAGAAAAAGAAAAAAATTAGTTCAAGGGACTCAAATATAAATGTTTTTTTTTTTCATAGATTTTCCATCTCTTTTTTCTTAATGTCTTCTACAGCTTTTTTAAAAAGATTTTTCATCTCTTTATACATCTACAGATTAAGCTACAGCAGACTGGGTTGTACCTGCCGGAGACAGCATAGAAAATTCATTCATCACGGTTCTCTCCCGTCTCACGTGAACGGGGAAGGAACAATATACTATACATCAATTTAATAAGGGTAGGGGAAGGAAGGGGGAAGGCAGTGGGAGTAGGGAAGTTATGGGGGAGAGGGAAAGGCTGTGGGGAGAGGGGAAGGCAGTGGGGAGTGGGAAAGGCTGTGGTTGAGAGGAAGACAGTGGGAAGTGGGGAAGGTGATGGAGAGTGGGGAGGCAATGTGGAGAAGGGAAGGTAATGAGACGCAACAGCAAGGCCAGAGGAAGGTTTGGTAAAGGGAGAAAATGAGGGAAAAGACGGAGGGACTTGTGGGGAGATTGGTGGGAGGTAGAGAAACAAGGTTTGAAGAGGGGGAGACGGGGGATATGAGGACTCAATGTAGAGACAAACAGCTTGGACGAACGAAACACGAAAGAACACACGATTGAAAGAATAAGAACAAGCAAAGGGGTGATAAGTGCTTTACACTCGCCCCCTTCACATCTCTAAACACAAGAGGACTGACCGGCAAAAGAACTTGAAAAGAGAGAGTGAGAGAGAGACATACCAAATGGAAGGACGATAATATTTCTAAAGCTTGAATAAAACGTAAGCAAGTATTTGTACAGCCCAGAGATAATGCAATGCAGGAGTAAGACCAACACACGTAACACAGCAAGCCTATGGTGAAAGAATCCTTCGCTAAAATTCAAGTGACACTTCGACATACAGAGGAAGAGAAAGAATTGAGGGGAAACAGGCTTACAAAAAGGAGTTTACCGAGGGCTCAATGCCATTTTTGAGAAGCTGAATGTATCACTTCGTCAGATTTTTTTTTCTTTGTTTCTTTTATATATTATCGATAAAAAAACGTACGAGCTTGTCTTTCTCGTACTTATTATTGTCTGTCAAAGTACGTAACATTTTTTTCTATAGGTCTACCATGTAAATCTTTTCCGTCTTGTGTTTGAATCACTAAAAAAAGGGCTCTTTTTTAAATCCTTAAGCTAATCAGAAATGACAATACGTCGTCTTCTACACGGATAACAAAATTATGATGCTAATCCGATTCAAAGGGAGCTTACCTTTTTGTCAAAGAAAAAATTAAAAAGTGTGTGAAAACGACCATAGCAATCAGCCACTTCACTTGTTCATCACCCCCCCCCTCCCCCCATACCAAAAAAAGAAGAAAAAAATGTCTCTTTCCCACGTACAGACTATACATACACACACACATACGCATATATATATAACTATATATATCGAGACTTTTCTTTCACTATATGTTTAGTCCATGTCAAGCTGTTTGACTGTATATTGTTCTTCGTGGCCGGTGTGGACGCGGCGCTGGCGTCACTTGATCTTCTGGCCGAGGGAACAGCAGAGGCAGAAGGCAAACAGCATCCCCAGCAGCTCCACGGCGGCCACACCGATGCCGATCCCCATGAGCAAGTTGGCGTGATCTTCTACCCAATTCTTCAGTCTACCGTAGCAACCCTGTAGAAAACGGGGGATACGGTTAGTGCGTTCAGAGAAAATGGGAAATCTAGTTTTGGGGATAGAGGGGGATACTTGTTTGATTTATATATATAAAAAAAAAATTAATGGTTTGGGTATACAGGCAGGATTTTTTTTTTTTAAAGAATGAAAAAAAACATAAATTATAATCGTACTGTTGCGAATGTATTACTGTTGCTGTTTTAAAGATCAATAATCACATAAAACAGAAGTAAAGCTATTATTTTCCACACGTGAATAAATTTATATCTCATTGTAGGCCTATATACACTCTTTTTCAAAACTATTGCATTCGCTTCTTGCCAATATCAACAGCATGCCAGCCACCGCAACCAAACAAAACCGGGATAAAAGCAGGTCATTGTATAAGCATCTTTTTTATCTCGTGTTCAGTAATCATCATCAAAAGACGAAAAAAAAAAAAAAAATCAATGTAGCAAGAATCAGCTGCTCACACAACATGCAAAAAGGATATCGTCATAAAATTCGGACATGTTCATGCAGTGATGTTTAAAACTGCAAAGATGGGGAGAAATACGGATTAACGAAATAAAATTTAAAAAATACATGACCATGACTCTGAGGGAAAAAAATCTTACGGATGCAGGGGGAAAAAAATGCCATTATTGTCACGTATGCGATGGGGAGAAATCTGCAAAAAAAAATACACACACACACATTATATATGCACATGTATGCACACGCACATATACATATATGCCATGCGTGTGAGTAAAAGTAAATCGCGCGCAAATTATAATCGTTGATAAAGAGAAATTTAAAATTTATTAA
>NC_061823.1:31968566-31973566 GCF_019202785.1 Penaeus chinensis
TCATCATCACCACATCCTCATCATCACCATCATCCTCATCATCACCATCATCAGTATCATCCTCATCACATCACCATCACCATCATCAGTTTCATCCTCATCCTCATCACCACCATCACCATCATCATCATCATCTTAATGAGTTTATCATCCCTGAGATTTTGATTGGCTCGTTCCAATATCATCATCATCATCGTTATCTTGATTAATTTACCCGGTAGCAATTAATTCAAAAAATCGCATCGTAGTTAATCACCTTACTTCAGAATTATCTTCGAATTGTTTAAGTTAATTTTTACTATCTGAGAAAGGGAATTAGGAAGTGGACTCCAACCTCGCAGAGACAAGATCACGGGCTCTATCAGATACATTTTCTCTCCTCCTTCTTTTTCCTCTTCTCTTCTCTCTTCTTTCTTCTTTCCTTTTGTTTCTTTCTTCGTTTTCTTCTTCTTTTCTTCTCCTTCCTCTCCTTTTTTTTTCTTCTTCTCTTCCTCTTTCTCCTTCTCCTCCTCCTCCTCCTCCGTTTTCCTCTTCTCTTCTCTCTTCTCTCCTCTCTTCTTTCTTCTTTCTCCTTCCTTCCTTTTGTTTCTTTCTTCGTTTTCTTCTTCTTTTCTTCTCATTCTCCTTCTTTTTCTTTTTCTTCTTCTTTTTCTTTTTCTTCTTTTTCTCTTTCTCCTCTTCCTTTTCTCCTCCTCCTCCTTTTTCTCCTCCTCCTCCTTTTTCTCCTATTCCTTTTTCTTCTTCTTCGCCATGATTGCCTAACGATGATGAAATGACTTACGAAATCTATTTTTCTTTCCCATTTGATCCGGCAATGTCCATTTTAAGTGGAATTCTTGGGCGGAATCTGACCTTCTCAGACCTGACTTTGCGAACCCCAATTCTATGAACAAACGAAGAGGGAAGGAGAGAGGGTGAGATGGAAGCTGGGGCGGGGAGCGGAAGGAAGAGGGAGAGGGGGGAGGGAGGGAGGGAGGGAGGGAGGGAGGGAGGGAGGGAGGGAGGGAGGGAGGGAGGGAGAGGAGGGAGGGAGGTGGGAGGGAGGGAGAGGGGGAAGGAGGGAGGGAGAGGGGGCAGGGAGGCAGGGAGGGGGGAGGGAGGGAGGGAGCGGGGGCAGGGAGGGAGGGAGAGGGGGGTGGGAGGGAGGGAGAGAGAACTGAAATAGAAAGGGAGGATGAGAGAGAGAGAGAGAGAGAGAGAGAGAGAGAGAGAGAGAGAGAGAGAGAGAGAGAGAGAGAGAGAGAGAGATGAGAGAGAGAGAGACAGAGAGACAGAGAGATAGAGAGAGACAGAGAGAGAGAGAGAGAGAGAGAGAGAGAGACAGAGAGAGACAGAGAGAGACAGAGAGAGAGAGAGAGAGAGAGAGAGAGAGAGAGAGAGAGAGAGAGAGAGAGAGAGAGAGAGAGAGAGAGAGAGAGAGAGAGAGAGAGAGAGAGAGAGAGAGAGAGAGAGAGAGAGAGAGAGAGAGAGAGAGAGAGAGAGAGAGAGAGAGAGAGAGAGAGAGAAGAGAGAGAGAGAGAGAGAGAGAGAGAGAGAGAGAGAGAATGAGAGAGAGAGAATGAGAGAGAGAGACAGAGAGACAGAAAGACAGAGAGACAGAGACAAAGAGACAGAGAGACAGAGACAAAGAGACAGAGAGACAGACAGACAGACAGACAGAGAAAGACAACGAAAGTGTAAACAAATGAAGCGAACAAGAAACGCATAGGCCAGAAAGCGGCAGTCCCATAAACAACCGCACGAGCCAATCTCTAACCACCATTAACTCCCTAAAACCTGCCCTTCAGTAATAAAAAGGACGTCGGAAAGGCGATGTCTTAATTAATCAATGATCAATTCGACAGTAATCAATGCATTTACCGACGGCCCACCTGGATGCATTATCGAACTAGCTGACATGGCCGCGAATATTAACTTATTCTGGGAAAACGAACTACTTGTATGAACTGTTATCGTCATGATTATTAAGATATTACACTCAAGGCCTACTCAGGTAAAAAAATAAATAATCGTAAAAAATAATAAGGAAATATCGTAAAAAAAAAAATAATCACAAATAATAAGAAAAAACAGCATCACGATTCCTCCTATTCGGAAATACAGAAAACGAAAGAAAGAGAAAGAAAGAAAAAAAAAACGGATAATTGCGAAATATGCAAATGACGCGCTCCGAGGTTGCATCACTATTACGCAATCCTGATTGAATATACGTCATCGGAAGGCACCAATTATACTTTTTTTTATTATTCACTTTTCACTTCCTATCCATTTTTTTCCATTGCAATGTTATTCTTCCTCACTTCCTATCCTTTTCTCACTGCTTTATTGTTTTCTTTCACTTCCTATTGATTTGTTTTACTGTTATATTATTCACCCTCACTCCATACGCTTTATTCCACAGCTAAATTATTAATTTTCACTTTCTACCTTTTTTTTAAAGAGAACCTGCTGAGCTCAACCCAAGCATCGAAAGACGCCAATTATTCAATATACATTTTTTTATCACAGCGATATCATTCATTTTCACTTCCTACCCTCTTTATTTCTCCTCCTTCTTCTCCTCCTTCTTACCCTCTCTTCTTCTCCTCCTTCTTACTCTCTCTTCTTCTCCTCCTTCCTACCCTCTCTTCTTCTCCTCCTCCTTCTCCTCCTCCTTCTTCTTCTCCTTTTTCTTCCCCTTTTTCTTCTCTCCCTTTTTCTCCTCCTTGTTACCCTCTCTTCTTCTCCTCCTTCCTACCCTCTCTTCTTCTCCTCCTCCTTTTCCTCCTTCTTCTTCTCCTTTTTCTTCCCCTTTTTCTTCTCTCCCTTCTTCTCCTCCTTGTTACCCTCTCTTCTTCTCCTCCTCCTTCTCCTCCTTCTTCTTCTCCTTTTTCTTCCCATTTTTCTTCTCTCCCTTTTTCTCCTCCTTGTTACCCTCTCTTCTTCTCCTCCTTCCTACCCTCTCTTCTTCTCCTCCTCCTCCATTCTCCTCCTCCTCCTTCCACCTTCATTCTTCATATTACATCATCCACCTCACTCCCAACCCCTTCTTCACAGCCAACCTTATTCAAATTCCTTCTCACTCTTTCTCTTTCCTCTCTCCTCTCCTCTCCTCCCTATTCTCTCTCTATCTATCTGCCTGGCTTTCTATCTGCCTATCTCATTCAATCGCCCATTCACTCATCCACTCCCTCCCTCACCCATCCACTCTCTCCCTCGCCCACCCATCCAAGGGGGGTCGATTTTTTTGCTTTCATGTATTTGTTTTGTTTATTCAAATGGATTCGTGATCCGCACAAGGAAACCTGCTTACCTCAGCCTTGTAGACCGCAGCCAGGGCTCCTGCTGTCACTTCCAAGCAGAAAATCACGATGACCATCAGACCGTACTGGAAGAGAGAGGGGGGGGGGGGAGATTATATAATGTATGTGGAAATAATTATGCCATTACAGCGGGGTTGGAGGGAGGGGGTGGGGAGATTAGATCATTTAAATAGAAATAATTGTGTCGTTATGGCAGATTTCACGATGAAAAGGTGTAGCTTTAAATAATGTAACATTCTGTAAGACAAACGAACAAATGAATAAATACATGAATGAATAAAGAAAAAGATAAGATAAATAAATACATATTAATTAAAGAAAAGGGTTAATAAAACAAAATAGCAAGGTAGAATTGCAATAAGTGGCAGATTGAATGTCGAAAGCAAACTGTTAACTTATTCCTCATTATAAACTTTAAATTTTTGAAATATAATACACAGCGTTGAAATAAAACCTAAAATAGCATTGGAATGTAATCCATAATTAACACATTCATTTCTAAACCATCACCTAATAATAATAATAATAACAATAACAATAATAATAATAATAATAATAATAATAATAATGATAATGATAATAATATATAATAGTAATCAAATAAATGAAAGTTATGACCACACCATTCATCATAATCATCATTATGACTAGCACCATGAATTATCACAATCACTTTCATCGTCATTACCAAATCTATCTCTAAAAAAATACATACTCCAAATACTGAATAATTACGATAGTACAAAACCCAAACTTTCGCTTTGTTACAGCCTCTTTCTCTCTGCAACGCACGTCAGTCACAGTGCATGCAAACTCCCTTCCTATTTCCCTGTGCATGGCCGTGGATCATGCACAGGCTGCTTGCTAAATTTTCTCCCCGTGCTAATTAACTCACGTTTGTTATATCATTGTATCATTTTTTTTTTCTCTCTCTCTTTGATTAATCTTTATCAGTGTGTATTTTTAATTTCATGTATTTTTTTTTTTTTTTTATTCAAATGGATTCGTGATGGTTTTTTTTTATTATTATCATTATCAAAGTAATTATATTATCATCATTATTAAAGTAATCATTGCCATCATTATCATTGCAATCATTATTATCTTTATTCTCAGCAAGATTATCAACTATTACATTTGTATTTTCATCGTGACTATCATCATCAATACCATAATTGCAATTTTATTATCATCATCATTAATACTATTATCCTCCTCATTATTACATTACATTTTATTATCATTACTATCTATATGTTTCACATCATTATTACACTATTATGATTATTTTCCTTATTATTATTAATACTATTATTATCATTATTACTATCATTCGTATCATAATTACTATTACTATCATTATAATCATTGTCGTTATCACTACCATGATCATTATCAGTATTATCACTAATACTATCATAATTACCAATGTCATAATTATCAAATTTACTACCACTATCAAAATCACTATCACTATTACTATCACTACCACTACCATTATCACTGTCACTACGAATATCACTATCACTGCGAATATCACTATCACTACGAATATCACTACTATTATCACTATCACTAAGAATATCACTATCACTACGAATATCACTACTATTATCACTATCACTAAGAATATCACTATCACTACGAATATCACTACTATTATCACTACGAATATCACTACTATTATCACTACGAATA
>NC_061823.1:31978566-31980058 GCF_019202785.1 Penaeus chinensis
GCGACATGATGAGACGGTGAGGTGGTGAAGTGTCTTCGTGGAAAAGTGATGGGGGGTGAGGTGGCATAGCGGTGAGGTGGTGAGGTGGTAGTGTGACGAGAGGGCGAAGTGGTGAGGGGGAGAGGTGGTG
Organism: Penaeus chinensis; assembly: GCF_019202785.1. Lineage (NCBI taxonomy): Eukaryota > Metazoa > Arthropoda > Malacostraca > Decapoda > Penaeidae > Penaeus > Penaeus chinensis. The sequence continues at coordinate 31,978,697 of NC_061823.1, forward strand.
AGGTGGCGTGCGTGGGGCCGGCCTGAGAGATCCACTTGAATGTAATGATCAAACGAAATTGAAATCATCCCCCGCCTGTCCAGTCCACGTGGCAGGGACGGAAGGGAAAGAAAGGGGAAGGGAAGTGAAGGGAAGGGACGGGGAAGGGGAGGGAAGTGAAGGTTTAAGGGGAGGGAAGGAAGGGAAGGGGGAAGGGAGGGAAGTGAAGGGGGGACGGGGAAAGGAGAGAAAGGGGGGGGTGGGGGTGACGAGATGGGGGGAGGGGAAAGAAAGGGAAAGGGGAGTGAAGGGGAGTGAAGGGGAGGGACGAGGAAGGGAGAGAGGGGAGGGAATTGGGAGACGGGGAAGGTAAGGGAGGGAAGGGGATGGGAAGGGACGGGAAAGGAAGGAAAGGTGAGGAACGAGGGAGGGGGAAGGGAGGGGGAAGGGAAGGGAAAGAGGGGAAAAGATGGGAAGAGATGCGAAGGAAATAGCAAAGAGAAGAGCCGAGTAAAAAAAAAAAAAGAAAAAAAAAGAAATGAAAGAAGAAATGAGAAGAAACGACAAGAGAAAATACAAGAAAATAGAAACTCTAGAATCGAAAAAAGGAGACAAAAGCACACAAACCACAGACAGACAGAGGGCGGGGAGGAGGGGGAAGGGAAGGAGGGGGGGGGGGGGGGAAAGAAATCACAAAAGCCGGAAACATTTTTTGTTCCCACAACGACTTCGTTGCCACCTAATCTTTCTTCGTCCAATTTCGCTTTCCATTCGCTCTTTCTTCCTCTCATTTCTCGCCTCCCCCTTCCGCATAACCACACAAGACACGCATGTACACTCACACTAGTAAATATATGTACCCCCCATATAATTACACACACACACCACACACACACACACACACAACACACACACACAACCCTAATACGCGCACATACACACACACACACACACACACACAACACCACACACACACACCCCTCCCCCCCCCCCCCCACACACACGGGACACTACCTTTTTCTTTCCTCCCCCCCTTGCAACACAACCATTTCCGATGACGCAGCGCCAAACAGCCCGACCGAAGTACACGCAATAATTGCCCCGCGAGGTGCGAGAGGGCGTGGCAACCTGTGGCAACCTGCAGCAGCCTTCGCCATAGGAAGGTCATCTCGCTCACTTAACAACGGACACTGCTCTCGAAACGCTTGCCTTTTCGTTTGACTTATTTTAGATTGAAGAAATATATATATGTCTTCTTCGCGTTTATTTATTTACTTGTATATATATTTCTTATTTGTTGGGTATTTACTTGCATTTATTTTCCTTCTCACATTTCATTTCCTATCTATGTTTCGTGTGTCTAACGCATTTTCTTTTACCTTT
>NC_061823.1:31980158-31985158 GCF_019202785.1 Penaeus chinensis
AGGAGGAGGAAAGGGGAAAAACTTGGGACGCTCTCAAGAAAGAGAGAGAAGGGGGAGATAAAAAAAGATATAGAGAAAATAAGAAACAAAGGAGAAAGAATGAATATTCGACTTAGAAAGAAAGTCAGAGACAGTTAGATACGAATAAAAAGACATAAAAAACTGAAATGAAATTAAATATGTCAAAACAAAAGCAAAAACATTAAAAGGAAATCACGTTGTTAAGTTAGGTTTATTACCATGGTGGTTGCTAAGGAGCTTAACAGAATAAAAGATAAAAGATAAGAAGTAAATAAAAAGTTTTTCATAAGTATATGTTTTTTTTTTTTTTTTTTTTTTTTTTAAGAAACACTTGATTGTAAAGCTTTATCAGTCACTGAAGGAGATATTTAATATGTTCAAACACTCATTCCCATTATAATTACGAAAACCGCGACATATGGCATTTACTATAATTATTTATAGAGTTATAATTCAAAGTTCATGCATACAACGCAGATAGTTATTTTCGAAACCTTTCATTTTGTTATAATCAGATTTCCTGAATGAATGGTTCACGTGTTGAATATCACACCCAGAATTTTGCAAATTGATTCAAGTTGTGCGTAATACTCCTGCATAGATACTAATAGCATTAATATTTTCTGTTCTCTCTTTCTCTCGTAATTATCTTTCATCTGCGCTTCTCCCCGGTAAACGGCATGTCACAGTTGATACAAGGCGAGGAGCAAGGGGGAAAAAGTCATTCATTTGCATATAAGATATTTCTATTTTCTCTAACACTGTAGCAGGTAATCATTCGTTCGTCTGTTCTTTCTTGTTCTCTTGTTATTGTTTCTGTCTGTCTGTGTGTATTTCTCTCTCTCTCTCTCTCTCTCTCTCTCTCTCTCTCTCTCTCTCTCTCTCTCTCTCTCTCTCTCTCTCTCTCTCTCTCTCTCTCTCTCTCTTTCTCTCTCTCTCTCTCTCTCTCTCTCTTTCTCTCTCTCTCTCTCTCTCTCTCTCTCTCTCTCTCTCTCTCTCTCTCTCTCTCTCTCTCTCTCTCTCTCTCTCTCTCTCTTTCTCTCTCTCAGTCTCTCTCTCCCATCCGTCCTCCCCCAGTCCCCCTCCCCCATCCCTCTAACGTCCCATCCCTCCGTCTCTCCTTTCCTCCCTCTCCGTCCTCCTCCTCCCCCTTCTCTCCCCCTTTTCCCCTCCTCCCCTTCCCCCTCCCCCCTCCCCCATCCGCTGCCGAGAGATAAATTGAAGTGACTTTATTAGAAAGCGGACGTCACGGTGACCGACTATCATTACGGCTTTGTGTCCCCTTCTCCGGCCCAGGCTCTGCTATAGTCTCTTTCGCTCTCTCTGTGTCTCTCTCGTTCTCTCTGTTTATATTGTTCGCTCTCTTTCTCTTGTTCTCTCTGTTTCTCTTGCTCTCTCTGTTTGGCTTGCTCTCTCTGTTTCTTTTGCTCTCTGTGTCTCTCTCGTTCTCTCTGTTTATCTTGCTCTCTCTGTTTCTATTGCTCTCTCTGTTTCTCTCGCTCTGTCTGTTTCTCTTTCGCTCTCTCTCCTTCTCTCGCTCTCTCTGTTTCTCTTGTTCTCTCTGTTTATATTGTTCTCTCTCTTTCTCTCGTTCTCTCACTTTCTCTCGTTCTCTCTGTTTGTCTTGCTCTCTCTGTTTCTCTCGCTCTGTCTGTTTCTCTTTCGCTCTCTCTCCTTCTCTCGCTCTCCCTGTTTATCTCGCTCTCTCTGTTTCTCTTGCTCTCTCTCTTTCTCTCGTTCTCTCTCTTTCTCTCGTTCTTTCAGTTTATCTCGTTCTCTCTGTTTCTATTGCTCTCTCTGTTTCTCTCGCTCTGTCTGTTTCTCTTTCGCTCTCTCCCTCTCTTTCTCGCTTTCTCTCTTTCTCTCGCTCTCTCTGTTTCTCTCGCTCGCTGTCTCTGTTTCTATCGTTCTCTCTGTTTCTCTTTCGCTCTCTCTCTTTCTCTCGCTTTCTCTCTTACTCTCGATCTCTGTTTCTCTCGCTCTCTCTGTTTCTCTTTCGCTCTCTCTCTTTCTCTCGCTCTCTCTCTTTCTCTCGCTCTCTTTTTCTCCCGCTCTCTCTGTTTCTCTCGCTCTCTTTCCTTCTCTTTCGCTCTCTCTGTTCCTCTCGTTCTCTCCGGTTTCCACTTTCATTCTTTATGATTTTTTTTTTCCATTCTGATTTCAGGTGTTTGCATTTTTTTTCCTCTCTCTCTCTTTCTCCTTCTTGTTTTGTCTATCGTCCTTTCTCTTCTTTTTCTTTTTATCTCCTCTTTTATTATCTTTATTGTTTGTTTATATTTCTCTGCTTTTCTCTTTATCTAGTTCTCTTTAACTATCTGTCTCTTGTTAATCTTTTTCTGCTTTTGTCTTTTCATTTCAATGTTTTTAGTTCCTTTCTCTTTGTCATTTTCTTTCAGTCACTATTCTCTTTTTGTCTTCTTGTCTACACTTATCTATCTTTCAATCTCTCGGTCTATCTATTGTCCGCCATTCTGTCTGTCTGTCTATATAGCATTTGCTCTTTGTGTCTATGTTCATTTATCTTTCGATCTGCCTCTATACCAAGTTGTATGTCTATCGGTCTATCTTATTAGTGTAAACATATCTTTCTCTCTTTATATTTGTCTGTCTACCTATTTATCTGTATTTATCTCTCTCTCTCTCTCTCTCTCTCTCTCTCTCTCTCTCTCTCTCTCTCTCTCTCTCTCTCTCTCCCTCTCTCTCTCTCTCTCTCTCTCTCTCTCTCTCTCTCTCTCTCTCTCTCTCTCTCTCTCTCTCTCTCTCTCTCTCTCTCTCTCTCTCTCTCTCTCTCTCTCTCTCTCTCTTTCTCTTTCTCTCTCTTTCTCTCTCTCTCTCTCTCTCTCTCTCTCTCTCTCTCTCTCTCTCTCTCTCTCTCTCTCTCTCTCTCTCTCTCTCTCTCTCATTTCCTGTTCTTTCTTCACGGATCACCAACTTTTGTCACTTAATCTGGGGCATAAGTTTTATTTGTTTAAAGATTTTTACTTTTGTTCTCTCTCTCTCTCTCTCTCTCTCTCTCTCTCTCTCTCTCTCTCTCTCTCTCTCTCTCTCTCTCTCTCTCTCTCTCTCCTCTCTCTCTCTCTCTCCCTCTCTCTCTCTCTCTCTCTCTCTCTCTCTCTCTCTCTCTCACTCTCTCTCTCTCTCTCTCTCTCTTCTCTCACTCACTCTCTCTCTCTCTCTCTCACTCTCTCTCTCTCTCTCTCTCTCTCTCTCTCTCTCTCTCTCTCTCTCTCTCTCTCTCTCTATCTATCTATCTATCTATTTATCTATCTATCTATCTATCTCTCTCTCTCTCTATATATATATATATATATATGGATATCTATCTATCTATCTATCTATATATCTATATATCTATAAATTTATCTATCTATATATCTCTATCTATCTATTTATCTATCTATCTCTATATCTATATCTTTACCATTCAGTAGTTAAAAGAAGATATAGAAATCCTACAAAAAAATAATCTAGTAGCAAAAAAAGATAGAAAGTTGAACAAATAGATAAAAAAAAAAAAACTAAAAAATAGGAAGAAATAGCTGAATAAAAGATGACAATAAGAAATTTGACAGATCCTTTAACAGACGCCCTCCCCTCCCCCCCCTCACCCCTCACCCCCCCACCCCATCTCTGACCCCCCCCCCCCCCACCCCAACCCCTAAAAAAAATATTTTGAAAAATCCACCGATAAAAAAAAATAAAAATAAAGGAGAGGGGGGAGGGGAGAGGGGGGGGGGAGAGAAAGGGGGAGAAGAGGGAGGAAGAAGTCGCGAAGAGGAGAGAAGAGAAGAGTGAGAAAAGCCGGAGAAAAAAAAAAGAAAACGAAAAAAAAAAAAAAAGTTTACCATAAGGGTGCCCCAAGCCAGGTTTTAAGTAGAGAAAACCAACCTTCTGGACACGCAAGAGGGACTTCGAATGGGCTCTTCGAAAACTTCTTTGGAGGAGGTTCCAAAAAAAGGGGGGGGGAAGGGGGAAAGGGGGAAGGGGAGAGAGGAGGGAGGAGGAAGGGAAGAAGGGAGGAGGAAGAGAGAAGGAGGGAGGAGGAGAGAGGAGGAGGGAGGAGGAGGGAGGGAGGAGGAGGGAGGAGGGAGGTAGAGGAGGAGGGAGGAGGAAGAGGAGGAGGGAGGAGGGAGGAGGGAGGAGGAAGGGGAGGGAGGAGGAGAAAAGGGAAACGGGAGGAGACGATATGGGGATAAGAGGAAGGGGGGTGGGAGGGGGGGGGGTGGGGAGGGTTAAGGGGGCAAGTGTGACGACGCGAAACTGAAGAACTTTGGTGGGGGAGAGAGGGGGAGGGGGGGAGGGGGGGTTGTCGGCTTTTTTCCAAAGTTTTGCGTTTGAGGGGGGTGGGGGGGTCGGGGGGGGGTTATCCCATGCTTTTTTTTTTAATTCTTTTCCTCTTCCTTTTCCTTTTCTTTTTCGTTTTCATTTTGTGATAGATTTGTTGTTAATTAACGAGATGCCTGGTAATGTCTGTGACCATGTGTTATTTACTGCTACTTTAGAAATCATATAACGTTGAGTATTGGAATTAATATATATCATTATTGTTATAACTATTACTTTGTCCTCATTACAATACAATTATTATTATTGGTATTATTCATCGCCATTAACATAATCAACCTAATCATCATAGCTAATCTAATTTATTATATCTGTTATCATTCACTATCCTTGATTAAGCAATTTCAAAAACACTTTTATCATGACCATCACGCTTATCAACACAATAAATGGACATTAAGATTTTCACCGTCGCTGTCACTACTGAAACACAATTAATTTCAGGAAAATTTCAAGAACACACAAACAAACAAACGAATTAACGGAGATCTTGAAGAAGTGAAAGTCAAGTAAGAAGAAGAAAATAAACAAAAATAAGATATATAAAACAAGTAAACAAAAAGATGAAGGACGAGCTTTGGATGAAAGGAATGAACGAAGAAACGGATGATAAAAGGAGGAAAAGAAGGAAATAA
>NC_061823.1:31992658-31995158 GCF_019202785.1 Penaeus chinensis
TCATCCCCTCATTCCTCCTTCTCCTCCTCCTCCCCTTTTTTCCTATTACCCTTTTCCTCCTTTTCCTCCTCCTCATCATCATCCCTCCTCCTTCCCTTCCTACCTATCCCCCTCTTCCTATTCCTCCTTCCCCTTCTCCTCCTCCTCCTCCTCCTCCTCCTCCTCTTCTTCCTCCTCCTTCCACTTCTCCTCCTGCTCCTCCTCCTCCTCCTCCTCTTCTTCCTCCTCCTCCTCCTCCTCTTCTTCCTCCTCCTTCCCCTTCTCCTCCTCCTCCTCCTCCTCCTCCTCCTCTTCTTCCTCCTCCTTCCCCTTCTCCTCCTCCTCCTCCTCCTCCTCCTCCTCCTCCTCTTCTTCCTCCTCCTTCCCCTTCTCCTCCCCCTCCTCCTCCTCCTCCTCCTCCTCTTCTTCCTCCTGCTTCCGCTTCTCCTCCTGCTCCTCCTCCTTTTCCTCTTCCTCCTCCTCCTCCTTCCACTTCTCCTCCTGCTCCTCCTCCTTTTCCTCTTCCTCCTCCACCTCCTGCTTCCGCTTCTCCTCCTGCTCCTCCTCCTTTTCCTCTTCCTCCTCCACCTCCTGCTTCCGCTCCTGCTGCCATCTCCCCTTAATTACTTTTGTCATTCTCATTAGCAGCGCCGCTCTGGCCGCCCCTTGCCATTACCTGCCGTTCCATCATTACGAGAATTATCCCTTATTAATGCAATGAGCACAGTCTTTCCCTCGAAATCATGAGAGCTGATGACGATTGGGCCGGAGGGCTGAGCCGCCATTTTGTTCTCGTGTCCTTGTTCGTTTTGTCCTTGTTCGAGTCTTTTTTTTTTTTTTTGTGTCTGTGCTCTGGTGTTGCTCGGCTTGTCCTTGTTTAAGTTTTTGTCCTTATGTCTTGTTCTTCTTTCTTCCCGTGTCCTTGTTCTTGTTCTTATTTGCGTCTGTGTCCTTGTTCTTGTTCTTATTCGTTCTCGTGTCCTTGTTCTTGTCTTTTTTATGTTCCCGTGTCCTTGTTCTCGTCCTTTTTAGTTTTTATGTCCTTGTTCTTGTCCTTATCTGCGTCTGTGTCCTTGTTCTTAAATGCGGGTTTAAATTTGCTCTTGTCCATTTTATTTCTTTGCCATTTTTTTACTTGTTGCGTCTTTGTTTTTGTTTTTTTCTTTCTTATATTCGTCTTTTGTTAGCTTTTGGTGTCTAAAGGTGTTTTTTTTTTAATTTTATTCCTTAAGTTATGTGCATGTTGTGTTTGAGTGTTTTGTCATGATATTTAAATTTTCCTGAATATTGTTTTTCTGATATAATCTAAATACATCTAGCTTTCCATTCTCCATGTCACCTGCTATTTCTTTATTTTTTTTTTTTTCCTTTTGTTTATATGACTTATTCTTCATTTTCTCTATTTCCTTTGTTCTTTTGACAGTTCTTGTTCTGCGTCTGTATTTTTGTTCTTCATATTTTTCCATTCCTATCCGTATATCCTTGTTTTCATTTTCTTTCAATTCTTCATTATTATTGCATGTTCTCCTGTCTTCATCTTCTTTTTTCTTTCGTTTTTTTCCCAATTCTCCTCCGTTGCCATCCATCTTATTATCATCGGCATTGCTGCCTTGCTCCACCCTTTTCTGTTTCCCTCCTTTATCACATTCGGTTCTTCTCATCTTCATCATTATCCAAATTCTGTTTTCCTTCCTGTTCCTCCCCTTTCCCCCTTCTTTCTTCTTACCCTCTACACTGACCCTCCTCCCCCCCTCTACCCCCTACCCCCCCCACCCCCCACACACACCCTACTTCTATCACAACCCTCTTTGCTTATGGGCCCGAGTCACAATGACACTCTGGCTAATAATGATGTATTGGGCGAAGGTTGCAGAGAGACTTCCCCCCCCCCACTCCCCCCTCCTCCACCCCAGTCCCCCCCATCCCCCTTCTTCTTCACTCGTCCTGCTACTCCCCCCCCCCCCCCACTCCCTCATCCGACCTTCTCCTATCTCCTCCCCCTTGATACGGTCTCCTATCCCCCCCCCCACCTCCTTCCTACCATCCCCCAGTTCCTGTACCCTACCCTCCCCCTCCCCCCTCCCTCCTTATCCTAACTGCCCCTTCCCCACCACCTCCTATACCCCCCCCCCTCCCTCCACCTAATTTCTCCTCACCCATCCCAATCCCTCCTCCACTTTACCCCAACTTTCCCCCTCTTACTCCCACCCCTCTTACCCCTCTCTCCAACTTCCTTCTCTCACCCTCCCTCCCCCCCTTTCCTCCCAACCTCCCTCCTCCCTCCTCCCAACCTCCCTCCTCCCCTACCCTCCCCCTTTCCCTCCCTCTCCCTCTCCTCCCCCCCTTTCCCTCCCCCTCCCTCTCCTCCCCCGCCCTGCCCCACCATCTCCTTTGCCAACTCTCCACCACAATGTGGAAAACGTCAATTAGCTCCAGATTTCCCCGAGGTTCAATAGCTTTCCTCAAGACTACATCGTAATGCAGTGGTTTGGCTGCCTTCGCTCGGGTTTGGCTGGTATAT
>NC_061823.1:32000158-32005158 GCF_019202785.1 Penaeus chinensis
CATTAATACTGGTAGTAATGACAATCATAATTATATTTTTTTAAATGACTTTTAATATAATAATAACAACAATATTAAATAATATTATTATCATTATTAGTGATGATAATGATATGATAATAATAATAATAACAATAATAATAATGATAACAATAATAGCAACAAAAAATAAAATATATATACACACACACTACATATATATATATATATATATATGTGTGTGTGTGTGTGTGTGTGTGTGTGTGTGTGTGTGTGTGTGTATGTATATATATAAATATATATATATATATATATATATATATATATATATATATATAACTTCAAAGTGATAATAATAATAATAATATCCATATTAACAATGATAATAACAAAAATAATAATAAAGACATTAATAACAATAATAATAACAAAAATAACAATTCTATATATATAAATATAAATATGATAATAATAATAATTATCATTAATATTATCATTATTATTATCATTATTATTATTATTATCATTATTATTATTATTATCATTTTTATTATTATTATTATTATTATTATTATTATTATTACTATTATCAATATTATTATTATAATGATAACAATTATATTGATGATAATATTAATAATAATAATAATAATAATGATAATGATAATAAAAATAATAATGATAAAAAGGATAATGAAAATACTACTACTTATAATAATAATGAAAATGATAATAATAATAATAATAATAATAATAATAAAAATAATAATAATAATAATAAAAATGATAATAATGATAATAATAATAATAATAACAATAATAATAGTAATAATAATGATAATAACAATGATAATGATAATAATGACAACAATAATGATAATAATAATAATAAGGATAATAACGATAAAACTAACAGCAATAATAACAATAATAACAATAGTAATAATAATAATAATAACAATAACAACAATAATAATAATAATATTGATAATAATAATAATTACAATAATAGCAACAATAGCAACAATAATAATGACAATGATAATAATTAATGATAATAATAATAACAACAATGATAATAATGATAATGAAATAACAATGATAATGACAATAACAGCAACAAAAACAATAATGATCCCAATGACGATAATAATCAACAACAACAACACTATTAAAAACAATAACAACAAAACAATCACAGCAGCAATGACGACCAAACCAGGATAACAAAAACAAAACAACGACACCAACATCGAATGCCAGAACAACACGTAATAAAACAAAGCTTTAACCTCGACACCAACAAAAAAGCCCGCAGTTTATCCCTCTGTTGGCTGTGCCTAAAGGGGGGGGGCCGCCGGGGACTTTGTGCCGGGTCACGGGCTGCGCAACTTCCATTTTTCCCTCACTCCGACAAGGCCAGCGCGACACACTTCCTCGCGCCCTGTGCTCGCGCGCGATCCTCTCTCCCTCTCTCTTTATTTTCCTCTTCCTCTAGTCCACATAAGTGTATAGAAAATAAAAATTATTATATAAATTTTTTTGGTTTATATATAGTTAAATATAATAAAAATATATAATGTTTGTGTGTGTATATATATATATATATATATATTTTTGTTTTGTTTTGGGGTGGGTGTTAAATAATTATAAAATATATATATATATATATATATAAATTATAAAAATGTGGGTCTGTGTGTTTTGAAAATTTTTTTTAAATAATATTTTTAAAATATTTTTATTTTATATTATATATATAATATAAAAATTTTTGTTTTGGTTTGGGTGTGTTTTGAATTTTAAATTTATTATTTTTAAATTTTTTGGGTTTTTATAATTTTTTATTTTTATTTTTGTTTTTTTTTATTTCTTTCTTTTAAAAAACTTTTAAAAGCCCCAAAAACCCCCCCCTTATAATTTTGGAAAAATTTTTTTTAAATTTTTCTTGCCGTATGCTATAACAGTATTGTAAACGCTCCGTGCTGAAGGACAAAGAGGGGGGGGGGGGGGGGGGGGAGAGGGTGGGGGGGGGGGTTGAAAACAGGGCCGTGTATAACAAGCGCATTTTTGTTTTTTTTGTTTTTTTCTAATTTTTCCTTTTTTTTTTTTACTTCCTATTTTCGTAACGCATGAAATAATTGTGTATTTATACATATATTCCAAAAAACAAAAAAAAAACTCCACACACCACAACACCCCCACACACCCCAACATTAATAAAAAAAAAAAAAAAAAACAAACATAAAAAATAATTTAAATATATATATATAAAATATACCAATAATGTATATGATATAAGGGGACACACACAAAACATAATTGGCTAGATAGAAAGAGAAAGATATATAAATATAATATATAATATATATCTATATATATATATAATACATATAAAATATAAACACACACACACACATATATGTAGGGTAGAAAGATAATAGAAGGATAATAGATAAAAATATATAAATAGATAAACATACATAATGTTAAAAAAATATAAATGTTTAAAATAAAAAATTTTAATATATATAAATATATAAAAAAATTTTTAAGTTTGTTTTTTTGGTTTGTAAATTTTGAGAAGTGTTTGTGTGGTGTGTGTGTGTTGTGTGTGTTATATGGGGGTTTTTAAAAATTATATATATAATATAAAATATTTAAATAAAAATATTATAATATTTATGTTGAAATGTTTATACATAAATATGTCACATATTGTTATTACAAAGGGTTTTGGGTATGTGTGAATATGTTTAGTGTGGTGTGTTATTGTTAAGTATAAATATAATAAATATAATATATATATAATATATATAATATATATAAATCTTTTGGGGTCCGTATTAAAGTATGCAAGTAGATGAAATATTTTAAAAATCTCTTCAATAAATGTTCGCTGGAAGTACTTCCCAGCTTCTGAGCAGTGGGAAAACCCTTTTTCTTCCTCTCCTTCCAAGTCATGAATAGACAAAGAGCGAAGACACATTTTAAACAAATATGAAAAAATTCCTGAAAAAAAAGTTTTATTCGTGCATTATCCAATGACACCATTATTCCGGCTTCACCATCACTATCCCAGTCACCATCAGCTTTTCCGCGTCATCACACCCTTCTGTTGGGGACATAAAAGACACCAACCATTTAACCCCAACAAGCCCTTTTCCCAAAGGGGCAAAGTTGGACACTCCTCTCCCTCCCCCTCTCTCTGTCTCTCTGTCCCTCTCTTTCTCTTTCTCTCTTTCTTTTTCTCTTTCTTTTCCCTTTTCCCTCTCTCTCCCCTCTCTCCCCCTCCCCTCTCCCCCTCTCTCCCCTTCTCCCTCCTCTCTCTCTCTCTCTCTACTCTCGTCTCTCCCCCTCTCTTTTCTCTCTCCTCTCTCTCTCTTTCTCTTTCTCTCTTTTTCTTCCTCTCTCCCTCCTCTCTCTCTCTCTCTCTCCCCCCCTCCCCCTCTCCCCTCCCCCCTCTCCCTCCCCTTCTTATTTCCCCCCCTTTTTAACAGAAAAACAAGACAGCCCAAAACACACAGAGAGCGAGAGAGATCCTCCTTCCCCCCTACCCTACCCCCCTCTCCCCCCCCCCCCACCCCCCACCCAGGAAGGCCCCCAAAGTCGATTTTCCTCGAGATCAGGTCATTTTGGTGTGTAGTAATAAGGAATGAGCTAAAATTTGGTCCACCTTAATGACTAAAAAGATGGGCCTCGGAACCGCGTCGGGCTTTTCCCTCTGCCAGGGGGGAAAGAAAGGAGGAAGAGAAGAAGAGGAAGGGGAGATGGGGGAGAAGGAAGAAGGGGGAAAGGAAAGATGAGGAGAAAGGGGAAAAGAGGGGAAGGAAGAAGAGGAGGAAGGAGAGAAAAATAGGAGGGAGATGAGGAGGAGAAGAAGAGAAGAGAATAAAAAAAAGGAGGAAGGAGAAGAGGAAGACGAAAAAGGGGAAGGAAAAAAGGAGAAAGAAAAAAGGGGAATATATATATATAAATATATATATATATTATATATATATATAATAAATATTTGGTTTGTGTTGTGGGGAGTTGTTTGTGTAGTTTTGTGTAATATAATATAAAAATAGATATAATAATAAATATAAATATAATAAATAAATATATGAAATATATATATATTTAATATATATAATATAAATGAATATATAAACGAAACTAAAATATAATATATATATAAAAAAAATAATATATAAAATAATATAGAAATAAATATAATATAAATAAAATATATATATTCCCACACACACTCACAATAATAATATATAATATATAAATAAATATATATAAATAAAATATATATAAATATCCAAAAAATATCTAAAAATAATATATATATATAAATAAAATAATAAATATATAAATATATGTTGTGTTTAAAAATAAAATATATTAATATAAATTTAAAAATAAATATATTTAATATGTATGTATTTATGGACACAAACAGAAAACCCGAAATTTAAAAACAAATCGTTACGTTCAACAGGTCAAAAAGTTCCTCAACAGATAGATCCACACACCGTCAGCCCCTTTCCCTTTTCCCCCTTTTCCTTTAACCCCCTTCTGCCACCCTCTTCGCTTTCCCCTTCTCAATTTCTTCCCTTTCCTCCTTTCCCCCACCCCCCCCCCCTTTTCTCCTCTCCCCCCCTTTTTCTCTCTCCCCCTCCCCCTCGTCCGTCCACTCCTCACGTTTTTCTCCCCCCTCTCTCTCACCCTTTTCCTTCCCTTTCTCTCTCTCTCCTCTCCCCCCCCCTCACTCTCACACTCTCTCTTTCTCTCTATCTATCTAACTATCTATTATCTCTTTTCTTCCCCCCCCCCCATCTCTCTCTTCTCTCTCTTTCTCTCTCTTTTTCCCCCTCTCCCGCCTTCCCTTCTCTCTCCCCATTTCCCCCTCCCTCTCTCTCTCTCTCTTCTTCCTTCTCTCTCTCACTCTCTCTCCTCCTCTCTCTCCTCTTCTCACACTCCTCTCTCCTCTCTCGTCTCACTCTTCTCTCTCTCCATGGCCTGTTCTCGAG
>NC_061823.1:32032658-32035158 GCF_019202785.1 Penaeus chinensis
CATCTACCCTCCATTTCCCCTCCCTATGCCCTCCATCTACCCTCCATCCCCCCCTCCCTATGCCCTCCATCTACTCTCCATTCCCCCCTTCTCCTCTCCCCCTCCTATGCACCTGCTATTCCCCCTCCCCCTCCCTCCCTCCATCCACCCTCTATTCCCCCCTCCCCTACCCCGCATCCACCCTCCATTCCCCACCCTCTATCCTCTCACAGCCCCCCCTTCACCCCCCCACCCCAATCTACCCCCACTCCGACCCACACCTCCCCCTCCCCCCCATCACCTCCCCTCTCCCTCCAACCCCCTCTATCCCCTCTCCCTCGCAGCTGGAGTCGAACAAACCCTCCCAGATGTGCGAGATCTCAGCTGGCATCGGAGGAGGAGGAGGAGGAGGAGGAGGAGGAGGAAGAGGAGGAGGAGGAGGAAGAGGAGGAGGAGGAGGAAGAGGAGGAGGAGGAGGAAGAGGAGGAGGAAGAGGAGGAGGAGGAGGAAGAGGAGGAGGAGGAGGAAGAGGAGGAGGAGGAGGAGGAAGAGGAGGAGGAGGAGGAAGAGGAGGAGGAGGAGGAGGAGGAGGAGGAGGAAGAGGAGGAGGAGGAGGAGGAGGGGGAGGAGGAGGAGGAGGACTAGGAGGAGGAGGAGGAGGTGGAGGAGGAAGAGGAGGAGGAGGAGGAGGAGGAGGGGGAGGAGGAGGAGGAGGAGGACTAGGAGGAGGTGGAGGAGGAGGAGGAGGAGGAAGAGGGGGGAGGAGGTGGAAGGGGAGGAGGAGGAGGAGGAGGAGGAGGAGGAGGAGGAGGAGGAGGAGGACTAGGAGGAGGAGGAGGAGGAGGAGGACTAGGAGGAGGAGGAGGAGGAAGAGGGGGGAGGAGGTGGAAGGGGAGGAGGAGGAGGAGGAGGAGGAGGAGGAGGAGGAGGAGGAGGACTAGGAGGAGGAGGAGGAGGAGGAGGAGGAGAAGAAGAAGAAGAAGAAGGAGAATGAGAAGGGCATGGAGGAGGGGGAGGAGGAGGAGGAGGAGGAGGGGGAGGAGGAGGAGGAGGAGGAGAAGGAAAAGAAGAAGAAGAAGGAGGAGGAGGAGGAGGAGGAGGAGGAGGAGGAGAAACGCGAGAAAGCGGCTGCGGTAATGTCTAGCAAGTGTGGGGAAGGCCAGTGTGAGTGTCTACACGGGGAAGCCATTAATATGCGCATGTAAAGCGTTATAGGTCTGTCATATTACAGTCACATCTGCTTAATCAGGGGGGAGGGGGGTGGTCGTGGGGGAGGGGGGGTTAGAGTGGGGTGAAATGGGAAGTGGGTGGTTAAGGTGGGGTGAAGGGGAGGGGGAGG
The DNA here is from genome assembly GCF_019202785.1 of Penaeus chinensis. Classification (NCBI taxonomy): domain Eukaryota; kingdom Metazoa; phylum Arthropoda; class Malacostraca; order Decapoda; family Penaeidae; genus Penaeus; species Penaeus chinensis. The sequence continues at coordinate 32,033,977 of NC_061823.1, forward strand.
GGGACGGGGGGGAAGAGAGAGAGAGAGAGAGAGAGAGAGAGAGAGAGAGAGAGAGAGAGAGAGAGAGAGAGAGAGAGGGCGAGAAAGAGAGAGAGAGTGCGAGAGAGAGAGAAAGAGAGAGAGAGAGAGAGAGAGAGAGAGAGAGAGAGAGAGTCAGAAACAGTGAGAGTGAGAGAAAGAGAATAAACAGAGAGACTTAAATAGAGTGACAAACAAAAGAGAGACTGACAAATCAACCAAACAGGAAAATAAACTTGAGAATCAGGAGAGACGAAGGGAAGGTGAATCGGACGAAGAATAAAGACTGAGAGAACGAAAAGAAAAGAAAGAAAATAAAAAATTAAATAAAACAAGACAATATGACAAAAAAAGGAGAAAGAAGAGTATGAGAACGAAAAAAGAAACAAAAAAAAAAGAAGAGGAACAAACCAATCAACAAAAACAAACCAATCAAAAAACAAGAAAAACCAATCAAATACCCCCCAAAAACAACCGAACTACAAAACAAAAACCAAAAAGAAAGGGAAACGAGACACACGAGAATAAAGAGGAGAAAGAGAAGGAAGAGACAGAAGGTGTGCCACATTACCACGGCTTTATGACACAGTTAAGCAAAGGCACCGCTTCCAGAATCTCACAAGCTATCAGATTCCCCTTAATTCGCGCCGGTTAGACGACCATTTCGGCTCAGAATTATGGTGATTATATTAATAATAGTAATGGTGATAAGGATGAGGATGATGAAGATGGTGATGATGAAGATGGTGATGATAAAGATGGTGATGTTGATAGTACTGGTAGTTATGATAAAACTGATGATGATGATATTGATAGTTATGGTAATACTGATGATAATAATAACAGTAATAATGATGATGGTAATAATGATAATAGCAATAATAATAATAATAATAATAATAATAATAATAACAATAATAATGATAATAATGATGATGATGATGATGATGATGATGATGATGATGATGATGATGATGATGATGATGATAATAATAATAATAATAACTATTATTGTTATTATTACTATTGTTATTATCATAATTATTATTATCATAATGATAATAACAATAACGATAATAATTATACTAATAATAATAACGATAATAATTATAATAATAATAATAATACAAATAATAATGATAATACTAACAGTACCATTATAAA
>NC_061823.1:32040158-32041560 GCF_019202785.1 Penaeus chinensis
AATTGATGATGATAGGATGATGAAGATGAATTGATGATGATGATGATGAATTGATGATGATAATAATGATGATGTTGATGATGATAATAATGATGATGTTGATGATAATAATGATGATGTTGATGATAATAATGATGATGTTGATGATAATAATGATGATGTTGATGATAATGAATTGATGATGATAATAATGATGATGAAGATAATGAATTGATGATGATAATAATGATGATGTTGATAATGATAATAATGATGATGTTGATGATGATAATAATGATGATGTTAATGATGATGATGATGATGATGATGCTAATGATATTTGATTTGGAATGATAATGACAATGACGGTACGAGGATGATGACTGGTAATAGTGATGATGATAATGGTGATGATATTATCACGATAATCAATGTGATAATGATATTGCTTGCTCAGTATCATCATTACTATCCACGCCACCGGTATCGTTAACGAGGTGATCATGATGATAATAATGATAATGGTGATAATAATATTGATCGAGAGTAAAGATAGTATTCTTACAGTTCGTAATATGACGGGAAAATAAATAACTCCGTATAAGAAACATATATAGCGAAAAACATGACAAATCTACCTCGCTCCATCTCGTTCCACCTTCGCTCCACTACGTTCCACCTTCGCTCCACTTTCGCTCCACCTTCGCCCCACCTTCTCCCCATCTCGCTCCACACTCGCTCCACCTTTGCTCCACCTTCGCTCCACCTTCTCCCCACCTTCGCTCAACCTCGCTCCACCTTCGCTCCACCTTCGCTCCATCTCGCTCCACCTTCGCTCCACCTTTGCTCCACCTTCGTTCCACCTCCGCCCCTTCTTTCCACCATCGCTCCACCTTCCCTCCACCTTCGCTCCACTTTCGCTCCACTCTCGCTCCACATTCTCTCCACCTTCGCTCCACTTTCGCTCCACTTTCGCTCCACCTTCTCTCCACCTTCGCTCCACCTTCGCTCCACCTTCTCTCCACCTTCGTTCCACCTTCGCTCCACCTCCGCCCCACCTCGCTCCACCTTCGCTCCACCTTCGCTCCACCTTCGTTCCACCTACCACCAACAACCACAAAGCCCGCTCGAATCCTCATTCCACCTCCACTTATACGTCCTCGTCCACCTCAAAGGGCCTCTCCACTCATCCACCGGTTTTTTCACTCGCTCGCCTTTTGCCGCTAAGAGTGGAATGACTTTCCGGATTTTCAGAGTGTTATTTGATGGGTCTGGTTTGGCGGAGGTGGAGTGAGGAGGGGGGGAAGAGAGGGGAAGAGGGTGGAAGGGGAGGGGGATGGAGAGGAGGGTAGAAGGGGGAAGGGAGAGGGGAAGGGGGGGAGGGGGAAGGGAGAGGGGAAGGGGAGGTGGGAGGTGGTGTGGG
>NC_061823.1:32041660-32044160 GCF_019202785.1 Penaeus chinensis
GAGAAGGAGGAAGAGGAGGAAGAAGAGGAGGAAGAGGAGAGGAGGAGGAGGAGGAAGCGAGAGAGAGGAGGAAGGAGGCCGTACAAGAGCTGGGGGAAGGACGCAGTTTATGATAATGGGAAAACGGCCGTTCCATATTTTTATGCTCCATAAAAGGTCGGTCCAAAAGAGGTGAAGCAGGGGTTTGTGAGCCTTCGATACTACCACTGTGGGGAAGAGGTGGACCTGCAGGAGGGGAGGAGGGGGGGAGGACAGAGGGAGGGGGGGAGGAGAAGGACAGAGGGAGTGGGGAGGAGGAGAAGGACGGAGGGAAGGGGGGGAGGAGAAGGACAGAGGGATGTGGGGGGGAGAACAGAAGGAGAGGGGGAAGGAGAAGGACAGAGGGAGGGGGGAGGGGAGAACAGAGGGAGTGAGGAGGGGAGAAGAACAGAGTAAAGGGGGAGAAGAACACAGGGAATGGGGGGGTTGGGGGTTGGGGAGATATAGAAGGGGGATAGAAGGGGGGAAGGGGGTGGAGGAGGATTTGGGGACATGTGAGCGGACCAAAAGGGGGTTGGAGAGGAGAAGGAAGGGATGGGGAGATGTTGGGGAAAGGAGGGGGTTGAAAGAAGCAAAGGGAAGGGGTTCGGGGAGTTGTGGGGGGGGGGAGGCAGAAGGGGGCAAAGAGGGGGAGAAGGTCAGAAGAGCAGACAGGGGGGGGGGGGGGATGCGACAATCTCTCAAGAGGAGGGTAAAGGAAGAGGGGAAGACCAGGGCAGGCACAAAGAGAGGGGGGGGGGGGGGAGAAGGGACCAGAAGATGAGGGGGAAGGAGGGGGGGAGTCTTTGATCCTCTGGGAGGGAAGTGAGGGGGGATGGAGCACCGAATGGGGGGTGGGGGGGCTGGAGGGGGGGAGGATGCGGCGATCCTTGGTGGTGGTCGAGAGAGAGAGAGAGAGAGAGAGAGAGAGAGAGAGAGAGAGAGAGAGAGAGAGAGAGAGAGAGGGGGGGAGGGGGGGAGGGACACCTTGATCAATACGACATATGCATGGCCTTTACTAACACATCCTCTTCCTCTTCTCTTTCTCTCTCTATCTATCTCTCTTTCTCTCACTTTCTCTCTCCCTTTCTCTGCCTGTCTAGTATTTCTCCCTCTTTCCATTCCCACCCTTTCTGGTTTTAATCTTTCCTTCTTCATTCTCTTTCGCAATGTCTTATTTCGCCCAGCCTTATATATTCTGCTTTATCCAATTTTGCCTCCTCCCCCCCGTTTCCCCTCTATTCCCCTCTTTCCTTCCATCCGCCATTTTTCCAACCCCGCTCTTCCTTTCTCCTAATCTCTTTTGCTCTTCTCTTCCATATCCTCCTGCCTCGTCCCCGTGTCCTGTTTCCCCTCCTTCCCCCCTCCCCTCCCCTCTTCCCCACCCCCCGCCCCGCCCCTCAGATTTATGTTGATTATCCACAAGCCAAGACTCGTCGACTGCTTGTCTGAGTGCATGGGGGAGGGAGGGGGGAGGGGGGAGAGGGGGGTGGGAAAGGGTGAAGGAGTAAAAGAGGGGAGGGGGTGGGGTGAGAGGGGAAGGGAAAGGGGGAGGGATGAGAGGGGAAGGGAGAGGGGGAGGGATGAGAGGGGAAGGGAGAGGGGGAGGGGTGAGAGGGGAAGGGAAAGGGGGAGGGGTAAGAGGGGGAGGAAAAGGGTAAGAGGTAAGTGGAGGTGGTGGAGAAGGAGAGGTGAGAGGGGAAGGGAGAGGGCGAGGGTGAGAGGGGGAGGGAGAAGGGGGAGAGTAAGAGGGGATGGTGGAGGGTAAGGGGTAAGAGGGGGGAGGGAGAGGGGGAGGGAGAAGAAGGGGTAGTGGATATGAGGGAGGGTGGGGGAAGGTGAAGGGGATAGGGTGATGATAAGGGAGTAAAAGAGATAGCTGAGGGTGAGAAACTGAAGGGAGTAAGATAGGGTGAGGAGGGTGAAAGGGAGAGGCCAAGGGCAAAGGGGCGAGGGAGTGAGGGGGGGGGGGGTTAGAGGGAAAAGGTAGGGTGTGAGAAGGAGGGGAATAAAAGGTGAAGGTGAGGGGAATGGAAAGAGTGAACGGGAAAGAGAGAGGGGGGGAGAGGAAGGATAAGGGGAAATTTATCAGTTATCAGGCGCAGCCATCTTGCATCCATTCTCTCCTCCCTTTGCTTCTCCCCTTCCTCTGCTCTTTCGTAATTTTATCATTAATCCCCCCTTTTCTTATCTCTCTTCGGTCCGCCTTTTAAACCTCGGGTCTTGTTCTACCTCGTCTAGTTGTTCCTCTCTGGGAAGGGGGAGAACGGTCATATATATATATATATATATATATATATATATATATATATATATATATATATATATATATATGTGTGTGTGTGTGTGTGTGTGTGTGTGTGTGTGTGTGTGTGTGTGTGTGTGTGTGTGTGTGTGTGTGTGTGTGTGTGTGTGTGTGTATGTATGTGTGTGTATTCATGTATATATGTATGTATTCATTTATATATATTATATGTATATA
>NC_061823.1:32051660-32054160 GCF_019202785.1 Penaeus chinensis
CGCTTGCCGGAGGGTAATATCAGGACTTCTCGTAAAGTTTTGAGCTGAGAGGGAGAAGAAGAGAAGGAGGGGGGAGGGGGAGAAGGGGGGAGGGGGAGAAGGGAGGGGAGGGAGAGGAAGGGGAACGAGAAGATGGGGGTGGGAGACAAGGAAGGAAATGGGAAGTGGAGATGGAGGATGAAGAGAAATTAGGGAGAGAAAAAAAAGAGGGGGAGGTGGAAGGGATAGGGGAGGGGGTGGGAGATGGGGATGAAGGAGGTGGGATTGGAACTTGAAGAGAAAGCAGGGGGAAGAAGAGAAGGAGGAGGGGGAGGTGGAGGGGATAGGGGTGGGGGATAGAAGGGGAAGGGGGTGGGAGGTGAGGATGGAGGAGGAGGGGGAAAAAGGGGGAAGAAGAGAAGAAGAGAATTAAGACGCGGAAGAGTGTGGGTAGGGGAAGGCGATGGGAGGTGCGGATAGAGGATGAAGAGAAAGAAGGGAGAGGAAGAGAAGGGATAGAAGGAGGGGGAGGGGGATAGGGGAGGGCGAAGAATGGGAAATGGTAAGAGGAAGAGCAGTTTGAAAAAGGGGGAGGGGTGAGAGAATGGGATTGAGAGGGATGGGAAAGAAGAGGAACGGGGAGAGCGAAGTAGAGGAAATAATAAGAAAAAAACAGGTTTAGAAAGAGGGGAAGGAGGGGAAGGGGGAAGGAGGGGAAGGGGGAAATAGGGGAAAAGGGAAGGAGGGGCAGGAAATAGGAGGGAGAGGAAGGGAAGGAGAGGAGAGGAAGATGGAAAGCGGGGGGAGGGGTAGGAGAAGGTGGAAGGGCAAGAGTGAAGGGAGGAGGAGAGGGAGCAGAAGGAGGAGGATGAGGGGAAGGAGTGTAGGGATGGGAGAGGAGGAGTAAGAGGAGGGTATGGGGGTAGGGACGCAGGGTAGGGGGCGGGTGGGAGGGGGCTCGTTGAGGGAAAAGTGGAGCCAACGTTTTCTTCATAATATAACCAACTATTCAATCTCCAAGTTGTCGAACACAAGAGGGCTTCCAGAAAGAGGTGAAGGAAGGAATCTCGATATTGTGGGGGAATTTGAGAGAGTGAGAGGCAGAGAGATGCAGAATGGGAGCGAACGGAATAGGGAAAGAGTGAGAAAAAAAAGTGAAAAGAGAGAGGAGACAGAATAGGGAGTAAGAGAGAGAGAGAGAGAGAGAGAGAGAGAGAGAGAGAGAGAGAGAGAGAGAGAGAGAGAGAGAGAGAGAGAGAGAGAGAGAGAGAGAGAGAAAGAGAGAGACAGAAAGACAAAGAAAGAGAGAGACAGAGAGACAGAGGTAGACAGAGACAGAGAGACAGAGATAAAGAGAAGAGAGACAGAGAGAGAAAATAACCCCCAAACGAACTGAGCAATACACATCCACATACCATATCACAAGCTACGAAGGAATCGAAGAGAGAAGGATGAAAGATACCGACCAGTTTACCCAATCCGCCTAAGTTATTGACTTAAGTGGTCTGTCAATCAAACATGAGTTTTACACGCTCGAAAAAAAGTTGCGCCGCCGCCATCTCTCCCGTTTATGAGACGAATGTAGATATCCGGGAGGGAATTTCCCATTATTGATGATATCAGATACGAGTCTGTTTAGAGTATAGTGAGCAGGCAGATAGACACGAATATGTATAGTGTATAGTGAGCAGGCATATAGACACGAGTCTGTATAGTGTATAGTGAAAGGGTACTTAAACTCGACTCTGTATAGTGTATAGTAAGAGGGTATGTAACCTCGATTCTGTATGGTGTATAATGAGGGGTGTGTAGACTCGATTCTGTATGGTGTATAATGAGAGGGTGTGTAGACTCGATTCTGTATGGTATATGAGAGGGTATGTAGACAGAACCTGTTGTTCTTTGCATTGCACGCTTTTGCTGATAGGCTGCCTTTCCCTTGCAATGCATTCGGTGGGTGTCAGGTGACTAAGCTTCGGAATCCGTGGTATTCTTTTCCTCTGAATCTTATGAATGTACACTATATTTCACATTTGAATATTTGCATTGTATATCATTTCATATCTTCTTTTATATATTATATATATTTTATATATACATATAATTAGCTATTTTCTCTATGTGATAAGCCATGACTCAGACAATACGTAATGTAGAATATCATGAACAATATAAAAAAAATAATAAAAAAAAAAAAAATGGTTCTACAAATCTACTGTTAGAAAAAATCACATTTATTATTATCTTTTTCATAGTATCCAGAATATATATATAAAATACTACATATACATATTTGAAGGAAACATAAAGGTGCATATACCAATTTGATCATTGTTATATTTATCAAATTATTTCTACTTTCGTTATCCATATCATCATTATCACCATCATCACCATCATCACCATCATCACTGTATCATCATTCCTATTTTACAATTCTCATCATCATCACTCTTCTTGTTGTTTTTTCTATTGTCATTATCATCATTATTGTTATCATTCTTCTTCATGTTCTTATTAT
>NC_061823.1:32064160-32066660 GCF_019202785.1 Penaeus chinensis
TGTGTGTGTGTGTGTGTGTGTGTGTGTGTGTGTGTGCACGCCTATGTATTTGTATATAAATACATATATTCATGTGTGTATTCATATATGTATACATATATGCACACACACATGAATACATATGTGTGTGTGTGTGTGAGTATAATGAATGATGCATCTAACACCTCTGGCCTTTCTACCACGAATATATAAGTGGATGATGGATTATGAAAATTAATTTGGTAAGCTTTTCAGAGGCCATTAGACATGAATGCAGAATTGAAAAGACTCACGATAAAAAGAAAGAATAAAGGAAACGAAATAAGAAAGAAGCTAAAAGGAAAGACAATAAAAGAGGAAGGAGAGGAGAAGAAGAAGGGGAAGAAAAAAACAAAAGTGGGGGCTGTTATACCAAAGAACAAATCTTGACATCAGAACACGTTCTTGTCATGTTTACGACGTCATCAACACGGATATATGACGTCACCAAACGAAGGTATAAAGCAATAGAACCACCTGGTCGTTGGCAGGGTAAGAGGAGGAGGGGGGGGGGGGGGGGGGGGGAGAGGGAGAGAGGAGGACAGAGGAGAGAGGAGGAGAGAGGAGAAACGAGTAGAAAGGAGGAGGGGGAGGAGGCAACAAGGGTCACACGCACAAACACTGGGCGTAAACAAGTCATAAACACCTGAGTTAAATGACCTTCGGCATCCTCCCTCCCCTCACCCCCCCCCCTCCCTTATGGCAAGGCTGTTCAACAAGCACAGTGATTGACGTTTTTTTTCCCCTCCGCGTTCCGCCAGGGCGTCTTATTAGCTTCCTTAAATCTGCCTCGGAGTTTCAAGAAATTGCTGAGCAAGGCGTACATATAAGAGTGGCCTGATATACGTGTGTATATCTGTACGCGTGAATACTAGACACGTCAGTACCTCTCGTGTAAAAACCTCTCATGTATGCATGATTTGTATACAAATATGAATATATTCATATATATAAACATACACATTCATATAAATACAGGTATATTTATATAATTAAATAAATAAATTTATTTATTTATCTATATATATATGTGTGTATGTATATAGATTTATTAATATATATATATATATATATATATATGAACACACATATGTATGTATGTATTATATACATATACATACACATACACATACACATGCATACACACACACACACACACACACACACACACACACACACACACACACACACACACGCATATATATGTATATATATACATATCCATATACATACATGTATGTAAATATTATATCTATATCTATATCTATCTCTATATCTAGCTACCTATCTATAAATACACACACACATGCATATATACATATATATACATATATATGTATGTATATATACATATATATACATGTGTGTGTGTGTGTGTGTGTGTGTGTGTGTGTGTGTGTGTGTGTGTGTGTATGTGTGTGTATGTGTGTGTGTGTGTGTGTTTGTTTGTGTGTGTGTGTGTCTGTGTGTGTGTGTGTGTATGTATATATATATATATATATATATAATCATATATATGTGTATATATTCATATATATGTATATACATATATATATATATATATATATATATATATATATATATATATATATATATTTATTCATCTATTCCTGTGTGCGTGTTCGTGTACGCGCGCGTATGTGAATGTGTTTGAGTAAATCCTTATCGAAATTCACAGAAAGGCTATTGCACAACCAATGCTTTTTATCAATATATCTGTCTCTCTTAGACGAGCGCCGTTCCGCCATCCTTTATCTAGCGAAAGCATTTCCAAAGGGATTGCATTGATAACGCCGCCAATACTGCACCCATAAGGCACACGGCGGAGCGCTCTGGTAATCCGCATTCACTCGCATTCATAACAACCGCTTACACGAACGCCGCGCTCCTCCGCCCTGGCTCCGTTGCGCCTCTCGACAACGACGCCTCTGCTGGGCTAATGATACACGACAGTCCCGAATTATTCTCTTACAGGAATTTAGCTCTTGGAGCGGCATGCGTAATTGCCTATATGAATTATAGCGCGTTGCTAATAAACCATTCGAGGGGGCCTCTGAGTTACGGGCTTTGCAATTTATCATACAATTGCATGAATTGCAGCCAGGGAGACGGGGTGGCGGGCGTCACCGACTGCGCTTGGGTTCGCTTTGATGGGCGGTTCTTGGAGGTTCTAGAGCGAGGTTCTTGAAGGAGGGTTCGCAAAGAAGGTTCTTCTCGTATACGTAAAGGAAGTGGGGGGTGTTATGTGGGAGGGGTGGGGGGGGGGGGGGGGTGTTGATGCTCGTAGGCCTACCGGTTCTTGCTGTTGAAATATTATACATTTTTAACTCTGATGAGATGTTTTTCTTTATTCCTTATTATTCTTTTGTCTATATATATCCTTATTTATTTATACATCTCATTTGTCTCTATATCTCCTTATTCATATATCGATAAATATGTCATACCATGAACACATATATCTTCGTGCATTCACTTCTTG
>NC_061823.1:32074160-32076660 GCF_019202785.1 Penaeus chinensis
GGGGGAAGAGAGAAAGGGAAAGGGAGAAGGGGAAGGGATACGACTTCCTCCCTTACTTACCACTCCCTTTCACTCCGCCCCCCCCCCCTCCCCCTTAACTCCGTTGAATGTTAGTTTTCCTAATGCTATTTGCTCGACGTGATCAGGCTTTGAATGGATACCCTTCGTCTGGATAAATATTATCCTCTTCGTTGCATTCCTCTTCTTCGCCTTCTACTTATCTTTTTTTCCTTTCTTACATTCGCTGTCTTCATATGCATATATATATATATATATATATATATATATATATATATATATATATATATATGTTTGTGTGTGTGTATGTGTGTGTGTGTATGTGTGTGTGTGTGTGTGTGTGTGTGTGTGTGTGTGTGTGTGTGTGTGTGTGTGTGTGTGTGTGTGTGTGTGAGTGTGTGTGTGTGTGTGTGTGTTTGTATGTTTCCTTTTTTTTTCTTATGTCATTTCGCTCGTTATTTCCTAATTCCTCCTTCCCTTTAAACTCTACAGTTACTACACCTCAGCTCCCTTTTATTCCATCTCCTTACTTATCCTCCTCCCTTTTCATAGCCTTGCAATTATCTCTCATCCTCCTCGTCCTCGTCCTCTCTCCCTTCTCTCCCCTCCCCCCTCTTCCTCCTTCCCCTCTTCCTCCTCCTCCTCTCTCTCCTTCCCCGTCTTCCTCCTCTTTCTCCTATCCCCCCTCCTTCTCTCTCTCCTTCCCCCTCTTCCTCCTCCTCCTCTTCTTCTCTCCTTCCTTCTTCTCCTCTCTCCTTCCCCCTCTTCCTCCTCCTCATCCATTCTTTCTCTTTCCCCCTCCTCCTCCTTCCTCTTCCTCCTCCTCTTCTCTCTCTCCTTCCCCCCGTCCTCCTCCTCCTCTCTCTCTCTCCATCTCCTTCCCCTTCCTCCTCCTCTTCCTCTCTCTCTCCTTCCGCCTCCTCCTCTTTCCTCCTCCTCTTCCTTTCTCTCTCCTTCCCCCTCCTACTCCTTCCTCCTCCTCTTCCTTTCTCTCTCCTTCCCCCTCCTCCTCCTTTCTCCTCCTCTTCCTTTCTCTCTCCTTCCCCCTCCTCCTCCTTCCTCCTCCTCTCTCTCTCTCTCTCTCTCTCTCTCTCTCTCTCTCTCTCTCTTCCCCCCCTCCTCCTCCTCCTCCTCCTCCTCCTCCTCTCTCTCTCTCTCTCTTCCCCCTCTTCCTCCTTCCCCTCTTCCTCCACCTCCTCCTCCTCTCTCTCTCCTTCCTCCTCCCCCATCCTCCTCCACCTCCTCCTCCTCCTCTCTCTCTCCTTCCTTCCCCTCCTCCTCCTCTCTCTCTCCTTCCTCCTCCTCCCCTTCACTCCCGACATTTAGTGCACCAGAGGAAGGCTCTCTCTCTAACTCTTCACCGTTTAATGGGATAAGATAATTCCTGTGTCGTGAGTGATTGATAACCAGCGTGGTAGCCCTTGCGAAGATCACTCGACTGAACGCACGTATATGTTGTATACGCACATTGGGGGGGATGAACGTGGTGTTTATATAAGCTGTACATGCACATGGGGGGGGGGGGGGGGAGTGAACATGTGGGTTATGTTGTACATGCACATGGGGGGGGGGGGGGGTGAACATGTGGTTTGTGTTGTACACGCACATGGAGGAAGGAATATGTTTATGCTGTACATGGAGGAATGAACCGCATATGTGTATATTGATGGAAGGAAAATTATGTACAGATAGGTTCATTAGCATGTTTTTTTTTTTTTTTTTTTTTTTTTTTTTTTATGCATATGTGGGAAATAATCGCATGTATGTAGCAGCATGTACATGTACACCAACAGAAAATATTTCTACGTCACACACCTGAAGGAAAGTACCGCATGTATAAAGAAGAAAAGGAAGAAGAAGAAGAAGAAGAAGAAGAAGAAGAAGAAGATGAAGAAGAAGAAGAATGAGAATGAGAAGAAGAAGAAGAAGAGGAAGAAGAAGAAGAAGAAGAAGAAGAAGAAGAAGAAGGAGGAGGAGTAGAAGAAGATGACGAAAAGGAAGAAGAAGAAAATGAAGAAGAAGAAGAGGAAGAAGAAGAAGAAGAGGAAGAAGAAGAAGAAGAAGAGGAAGATAGACAAAGAGAAAATAAGGTAACTCGCATGCCAAAAAAAGGATTATTATGAAATATTGAAATTATGCTATCGTAGAACGCTGATATATTTAGTTTAGAAGAATATGTAAATAAGATTTTTATCTAACGATGAGTTCCTGGTGTGTGCCCTTGTGTCCTTTTAAACTTTACAATCACCTTGTGTCGGTTGGCGAAAATCATTACGTAACATCACGGTCATAATAAGCAGTGAAATGTAAAAAAAAGAAAAAAAAAAAAAAAAAAAAAAAAAAACTTAAATGAGATCAAAAGTGTTTCTAAAGTGCGTCCCGCCGGAATGCTAGATTATTTTTTTATGTAGAGTAAAATAAACAGTAACGCTAACTATTTGGTAAGCTGAAATGCTGCCACAAGATGGTCGTTGTAGAGACA
>NC_061823.1:32081660-32086660 GCF_019202785.1 Penaeus chinensis
TGGAAGGGGGAGGGGGGGGGAGAGGGGAGAGGGTCCTGGAGGTCCCTGGAGATTGCCACTGGGACAAGCCAGGATCGGATTATGAAAATGAGAAGGGAGAGAGGCAGAAGATGAGCTATATTCATATCGTGTTGTGCCCGCCTGGACTTTCCGTTGCTATGGATACCGAAAAGGGGATTGTTGGGTCGGGCGGCAGGAGGGAAATGGGGGTCAGGAGAAGGAGAGGGGAACGAAAAGGGGGAGACAGGAGGGGGGAGGGGAAGGAAGAGGGATGAAGAGGACAGAGATGGATGATGTTACAATATTGTACATTTTGGTTCGTTGGTTTTCTGCGAGCAAAGGGAGGCTTTTTTGTTCCTGGCCGAGGGGAGGTTGTCCAGTCTGCTGAAGGGGAGAAGAGGGGAGAAGAGAATTAAGGTGAAGGGAGCGGAGGAGGAGCAAGAGGGGGGGAAGAAGTGGAGACGAAAGGGAAATGAGAAGGAAGAAGAGAAGGAGGAGGATAAGGAGGAGGAGGAGGAGAAAGAGCAGGTCGGAGTAGGGTATCCAAATCTGGAATTCCAGTGGGGTTAGATTTGCTCGAGGACTAACCACACACGCACAAGTTCGTGACGATTTCTCACACGAGCGACGAAGTGGAGAGGCAAAGGAAACTAGTACAAACACCCGAACTAAGGCAAAGAAAAGGAAAAGGTAGACGAAATGGCAAAAACGAAGACGAGAGGGAAACACATCAAAGAGGGGAATAAAGAATGAAACATCTTAGTTCCCCTCGGAAGAACACCCCTGATCGAAATGTAGGGGGAAATTGCTAACCGAAACCCAGAGCTTCATGTGACCGGTTGTGTCCCCCGAGGCGCCACTGCATTATGGGTAGCCGAGCATGCATTCCAATCCCCTGTCTTTGTCCTGGGTTTTAGCTTCAGCGAGACTTTCCCTGCGCGCTCGGGAGCTCGGATGGGAACGGATGATAAGATAAACGTTATGGTCATTGACGGAACGGCGAATACTCATGTGTTATAAGCATTTTGATGATCGTACTAGGCGTTTGTTATGCTGTATTGTTTCTATGGCGCAGGTGTTGCGACAAAGCAAAAGGGGGGCGAGGGAGTCGGCCGAGCGTGGCGATTGGCTGGAGGAGCCGAGGGGGGAGGGGGAGGCTGTACCGGCTGCCAGATATCTCGTGTATATTGATTGTTCGCAAAGCTTTCCCAACAAATATAACTCGATAGCAATTTCGCAGTGAGTCCAGACCAATAGACTGACAGTGAAATGAGCGATCGGCAGTGCAAGAGTACCTCTCGTATCCGAGATTTCCCGAGATCCTGAGGAAAATTATCAGGTCTTAACAGGTTATCGTACAAAGGCAACTCCCGCGCCACGAGAGAAGGGGAGGGGGAGGGGGGGGGCGAAGGGGGGATTAAATTGAATGATGGAGACAACACAAGACTCACAAAATATTGGGCGCTCACCTTTTCGAATTTTTCCTACATTTCTACACCCGAAGAATTGCATCTTCTCCTGACTCATTGAACGCAGATGATTTAACAACCTGCTTAACTTAGTCGTTATATCGCTTTTCGTTGGAGGTACGATAACTCTCACTCTCTTTCAAGCTGTTTTCCTCTTTTTTTTCCCCCTTCTAATGTGCGTGTGAGAGTGTAAACGTGTGCATATATGAGTGTGTTAACGCTTTAGTTTTTAATCTTGAAAGAAAGTTTGTATTTACTTAGAGAACGTCCCAGAATAGAGTTAAGTAGCAACAAGTGGACGAGGATGTTGCGTTCAAATAATTCCTCGTCACTCAAATTTCAGAATGGAGTAACATTTGTCTAGGCGCTACTAACCCATGTAGTACATCAATCAAAGAACAATTAAATACATATGCAAACATGTATCCATGTCTGCATACAACGATACATACATACGCACACGTATATATATCCATATAACTGCATAAACATACATTCATATACGTAAGCATGCGCGTATATATATATATATATATATATATATATATATATATATATATATAAATGTGTGTGTGTGCGTGTGTGTAAGTATATATATTCACATATATATTCATATGTATACATACATAGATCCATGCATACACATATACATACATACACACACACACATACACACACACACACACACACACACACACACACACACACACACACACACACATATATATATATATGTATGTATATGTATGTATATATATGAATATTTACATACATATATATATATATACACATACATACATTTATATTCATATACATGTATATGCATAGATCTATATCTATATCTATCTCTCTACCTATTTTTATATATGTAGTTTTGTATAAATATGTATATGTATATATATATAAATACATATATATATATATATATATGTGTGTGTGTGTGTGTGTGTGTGTGTGTGTGTGTGTGTGTGTGTGTGTATACACACATACATGTACATGCATATACACACACATATGCATTCACATACATGTACATACAATATACTGGAATAAATATGAATAAATATGATTAATGATATGCACGTTTTTAAATCTTAGACAATCATTTGCTCAATGCTTATTTCTTGTTTGCTGATAGACGCTTTAATATGAGGTCATAATATAGACTAAAAGAAAAGAGAGAGGGAGAGAGAAACGAAAATACAAATATGATGCCTAAAAACAATCTTCGCTTAAAGTTGGCTATACTTTTAAAAAGTTGGGCAAGGCATTAAAAGCAAAAAACAAAAAAATTGAAAAAAAAACAAAAAACACGAAAAACAAGCAATACTTCTTGGGAAAAAAACCAAAAAAAAAACATAAACATTTAATGTAACAAATACGTATATATATATATATATATATATATATATATATATATAGAGAGAGAGAGAGAGAGAGAGAGAGAGAGAAAGAGAGAAAAAAAGAGAGAAAGAGAGAAAAAAAGAGAGAAAGAGAAAACGAAAGAGAGAGAGTTTCTGCGTTTGATGTTACAAATGCAAATCAAACACACTTACAACACACATAAAACAAAAAAATCTCATACCATTTCATATACGTAAATGATGAGTGTACGAAATTGATAACAATGATGAAGTGAAATAAATAAGATACAGAGAGCTTAACAACTCAAAGAGGAATTGTAAAAGAAAGAAGAAGAAGAAGAAGACAAAAGAGAAGAGACGAAATAGGCAAAATCTAAAGAGAATAATATTAAAAACAAAAGGCATGATAAAAATTGTATTAAAAACGATGATAATGATGACAAAAATTATGATTATGATGTTGGTATAATAATGACAATAATAACGCTCATAAATAATAGCAATGGAGACTATGATAGAGATAGTAATAACGAAAATGACGATGATGTTGACCATAACAAAAAACAAATAATAATAATAATGACAATAATAAAAATGATAATAATAACAACGAAGATGATGATAATAACGATAATAATAACAATGGAAATAATAATAATAATGATAATAATGATGATAACAATAGTAATAATAATGATAACAACAATGATAAGGAACAACAACACCAATAGTGATATTAATAATAATAATAATAATAACAATAATAATAATAATAATAATAATAATAATAATGATAATAACAATAATAATAATATAAATGATAATAATAATAAAACAAACAATAATGATAATAACAATACAGATAATGATAATAATAATGATAGTAATAACAACACTAATAAGAATGATGATAACAATAATAATAATAATAATCGTAATCCTAATGATAATAAAAAGGAAAATTAAAATTACAATACTACTAATAATAAGATCAAGATCAACGACAATATTGATAATGCTAATGCTAATACTAATAATAATGATAATAATGATAACGGTAACAACAACAACAGCAATAATAATAGTAATGATAATAATAATAACGATAATAAGGATAATACTGAAAATGATGATAATAATAATAATGACAAAATTAATAACAATGATAATGATAAGAAAAAAAACAAACCGGTAATATTAATGATAATAATGGTGTTAATAATTATAATAGTAATAATAATAATATTAATAGCAATGATAATAATAATAACAGTAATAATAATAATGATAACAATAACAACAACAACAACAACAGCAATAATGATAATAATAATAATAATAATAATAATAATAATAATAGTAATAATAATAATGATAATAATAATAAATGTTATAATAATAATAGTAATAATAATAATAATAATAATAATAATAATAATAATAATAATAATAATGCTGATAATGGTAAAAACAATAATAAAGATGAATCTGACAATAACGATAATGATAATGCCAGTTGTAATAATGATAATCATAATGATACTAATTATGACAGACATAATAGTGGTAATTTTGGCAATATTGATAACGATAATAATTAGATAATTATAATAATAGTAATGATAATATTAATAATAACAATTATAGTAATAATGATAAAAAAAAAAAAATAATGGTAATAATAATAACAACATCAAAAACAGTAATAATAATAATAATAATAGTAATAGAATAATTATAATAATAATAATAATAATAATAATAATAATAATAATAATAATAATAAAAACAATGATGATAATAATAATAATAATATAAATAATGCTAATAATGATCATGGTATCAGTAATAATAATAACAAATTAGCAATAATATTAATAAAATACTATAATAACAATAGTAACGATAGTAGGAATGATAATAATAGTGATAATGATAATAATAATAACAATAGTACCAATATTAATACTAATAATAATAACAATAGTACCAATATTAATACCAATACTAATACAAATGATAAACATGTAATAATGATGCTAATGATCATAATAATAATAATGATAATAATGATAACAGCAATGGTAATGTAATAGTAACAGTAATAGCAATGATAATAATAATAATGATAAAAGTAGTAGTAATAATGATAATGACAATAATAATA
>NC_061823.1:32096660-32099160 GCF_019202785.1 Penaeus chinensis
AACGAGAGATATGGGAGAGGGAAATAACGGGTGAGCGAGAGAGAAAGAGCGAGAGAAATTGAGAGAGAAAGACACACATAAACACACACACACACACACACACACACACACACACACACACACACACACACACACACACACACACACACACACACACATACACACATATATGTATATATATAAATGGAGATATATAGATAGATAGATAAATAGATAGATAGATAGATAGATAGATAGAGAGAGAGAGAGAGAGAAAGAGAGAGTGGGGAAGAGAGAGAGAGAGAGAGAGAGAGAGAGAGAGAGAGAGAGAGAGAGAGAGAGAGAGAGAGAGAGAGAGAGAGAGAGAATAAGAGAGAATAAGAGAAAGAAAATTAAAATAAATAAGAGAAGAAAAAGAAAACAAAAATTAAAATCAGATAAAAAAACAAAGATGAAATTAACAAGAAAACGAGAAAGAGAAAATAAATATAAAAATATGAGAGAAAGTGAGAAAGAGTAAAGGCAGACAAAGACACAAAAAAAGAAGAAAAAAAAAAAAAACGAGTAGTTGGGGAGATAGGGAGGATGAAAGAATAGGGGGGAAGGGATAGGGAAAAGACCAATAAATATCGCCATAGGATGAGCCTATGTGAAACAGATACGATTTTTAACAAGCGCTGAAGGGTGTAAGGGATGAGTGAAGAGGTGTGTGTGTGGGGGGGGGGGGGGGGGGCGAAAGGGGTGGGAGCGAAAATAAGGGATCGGATGTGAAAAGGGCAGAGAGAGAGAGAGAGAGAGAGAGAGAGAGAGAGAGAGAGAGAGAGAGAGAGAGAGAGAGAGAGAGAGAGAGAGAGAGAGAGAGAGAGAGAGAGAGAGAGAGAGAGAGAGAGAGAGATAGAGAGATAGAGAGATAGAGAGAGATAGAGAGAGAGAGAGAGAGAGAGAGAAAGAGAGAGCGAGAGAAAGAGAGAGAGAGAGATAAATCGGAGAGGGAGGAAAGACGAAAGTATGATCGAGATAATCGAAATAAGCAAAGAGAAAAAGGCAGAAATAAAGCGAGAAATAGAAAGTAAGGGGATACGAGTAAACAGATAGATAAATAGATAGGTAGGCCTTTGATGAAAGGATACATGAAGGGATACAAAGATAAATAGATATACAAAAATAGAGGGAAAGATAGACAAACAGACAGACAGACAAACAGATAGCTCGAAAGAAATAAACAGAGAGAAAGAAAGACAACTCAATAAATAGAAAGAAAGCTAGATCGAAGTATAGATAGACATATTACATGCAAAGAGACACAGTAAAAGGGACAGAGAGCGAAATAGAGAGAGAGAGAGAGACAAAGACACAGAAAAAGAGACAGATGGAGGGACGGCGAAAGAGAGGGAGAGACAGAGACACAGAAAAAAAGGAACAGAGAGAGAGAGAGAGACAACGACACAGAAAAAAAGAGTCAGAGAGATCGACGACGAAAGAGAGAGCCAGAGACATAGACAGAAAAAAAAGAGACAGAGTGAGCGACGTTGAAAGAGAGAGAGAGAGAGATAGATAGATAGATAGATAGATAGAGAGATAGAGAGAGAGAGAGAGAGAGAGAGAGAGAGAGAGAGAGAGAGAGAGAGAGAGAGAGAAGAACAGAGAGAGAGAGAGAGAGAGAGAGAGAGAGAGAGAGAGAGAGAGAGAGAGAGAGAGAGAGAGAGAGAGAGAGAGAGAGAAAGAGAAAGAACAGAGAGAGAGAGAGAGAGAGAGAGAGAGAGAGAGAGAGAGAGAGAGAGAGAGAGAGAGAGAGAGAGAGAGAACAGAGAGGACGAGAGCGCAGCAAAAACAGATGTCTCCGTTAATCCATCAATTTCCTCCACGCTCTTCCTCCCATAACTCCCTTTAATTTTAGTGCCTGGAAGCTTCCAGCGAGGGGGTCGGCCGCGTTCCAGAAGTGGCTATGGGGCGAGTGGCGCGTTGTTTATTTAATAATCTGGCACTCATTCCAGGTCTCGAAACCCAACGGCTCCCCCTCTGCCTCTCCCCTTTTCGTTCATCGCTGACCGTATGGGTATTATTTAAGATGGGAGGAGAAAGAAATCTGGTGAAATATTTTGAATTTTGTTTTTTTTTTAATGGTGTGTCTGTGTGTTTGTTTGTGTGTGTTTTTTTTTTTTTTTTGAAAGTCTGTTTTAGGTCTGTTTTTCACTTCATTTTTGATTTGGCGATTTTATATATATATATATATATATATATATATATATATATGTATATATATATTCATATATTCTTAATTTATCTTCCTTGTCCGATGATTCCCTCCATCCTTCTTCTTCATCCTCCTCCCATTCTCCTCGTCTTCATCTGTCCCTCCCCACCCTCTCTCTCGCTCTTTCTCTGTCAATCTTTCTCTTTCCCTTTCTCGTCTGTTCTCTTCCGATATTTTCTCCCCTTTTCTAAGACCTCCTGTATCCATCGCCGGGGGCAACACCGTGGCCCCCCCCCCCCCCCTCCTGCCCTAGGTTTTGCTCCCCTC
>NC_061823.1:32104160-32106660 GCF_019202785.1 Penaeus chinensis
TGATTCATCTTTTGCTCCCTCTATTCAAAATCAGAAAATTAACTTACTCTTGAATGCTCAATTTTACGGCGAAGGAAGCTGGGGGTAAATACGAAGGAATGGGGGGGGGGGGGGGGAGGGCACTGGTGTTCTCTTCTTTTTATTTTTTTATTTTCTTTCTCTATCTCTATTGCTTTCTCTTTCTCTATCTCTCTCTTTCTCACTCTGTCTATCTGTCTGTTTCTATCTCTATCTCTCTGTCTCCCCACCCCCTACTCTCTCTCTCTCTCATCCTCTCTCTCTTCCTTTCCTTTCTCCCTCCCCCGCTCTCTCTCTCTCTCTCTCTCTCTCTCTCTCTCTCTCTCTCTCTCTCTCTCTCTCTCTCTCTCTCTCTCTCTCTCCCTCTCTCCCTTTGTCTGTCTCTTCCCCTCCCCCTCCCCCCTCCCCCTCCCCCTCCCCCCCTCCCCCTCCCCCCTCCCCCTCCCCCCCCCTGCCCCCCTTCCTATCTCTATTTTTCTATCCAAACGCGACTGGTTAAAAGGTTCGCCTTACGATCCCTCTCGCAGCCTTGCAGGATAAACAAAATGCAAACGACGCCGTGGAATCGAAACCTAACAACACTCGATCCAAGCCGACGCCGAAAACCCCCTTTTAGATGGACGTCTATTGCTTCTCTTATGTCTTGGGATGTTTTTGTTTTATTATCCCTCGTGCTCCGAAGTTGGGAGAGTCTGACCTGCATATACATATAGATTGATATGCACTTTGTATATATATATATATATATATATATATATATATATATATATATATATATATATATATATTTATAAATGTGTGTGTGTGAGTGTGTGTGTGTGTGTGTGTGTGTGTGTGTGTGTGTGTGTGCATTCAGGTAAGTATGTTATATATACACACATATACGAAATACAAAAGCTGTATGCGTGCTTTATGCATACATTTCCTGATGTACATATATTCATGTATTCCTAACCGGTATATGACATTCCGTCCCAACTTGCAAGTTATCAAAACACAAATATAAAGCAAGGGAACCACATTTATTTTATGAGACAACGGGGAACTACACTCCCTCCACCCCTCTCATGAGGCCCTCCACCCCATTCCCTCCTCTCTCCATGCCTCTCTCTCCCTCCGTTATCCTTTTCCTTCCTTCCTCCATCCTTCTCCCTTTCTCCTCCATCCCTATTCCTCCTTCCTCCACCCTTACCCCTCGTCCCTTCACCCCTCTCCCTCCTTCCTCCATCCCAACCCCTCGTTCCTCCAGCCTGTCCTCCCTTCCTGCTCCTTCCTCCCTTCCTCCTCCTCCTTCCCCCCTTCCTCCTCCTTTCCTCCCCCCCTCCAATATTTGCTTTTCCAGTCCAGCTCCGCCTGACCCTCTACGAGCAACCGCCTATCAAAGTTAGCTCTGTTTATTCTGGAGATGAGGGGGTGGGCAGGGGAGAGGTAAAGGGGAGGGCGGGGCGGGGCGGGGCTGTCTCCCCCCCGTCTCTCTCTCTCTCTCTCTCTCTCTCTCTCTCTCCCTCTTCCTCTTTCCTCTCCCTTCCTCATACAGTCTAGCGAGGCAGGACTGCTACTGCTGTTTCTGTTCATGCCTTCTGCTTCACAATTTCTGCTCTTGATAATTATGCGCTTATTCGCTTGTCTCTGTTCTTCCTTATCATCTAATATTGTTATGATTTCAATATGGCGTTTCGGGAATTAATAAAAAAAAAAAAAATATCAGAACACTGCTGTATTATCGATAAACATACGATTCCACAATGCATTAAAGGCTTTTAATACATAAGAAATATTTAACATGTAATTAAACAATAAGCGCCTTGATTTTCTGGTGATTCGTACACACTCGCTAGTGTTTGTATTTACACTTATGCTTAATTATAAGTGTACGGTTCTGTAAACAATAGCAGTCAGGCGTTGCATAGCGATCTATGTCTCCTTATATTTTAAGTCACAAGGTCTTTAATTCCAGTCCGGTAAAATGAGACAAAATGTTGTCAGGAAGGATATTTATTTATCTACATACTTATTGCGTTTTATTTTACTAATTAACATATTTATCCATTTTTGCACTAGAAATTATGCGTGAGTGAAAGGACAGCCTTTTAGTTATATTGCCTACTTTAAGCTCTCTTGCTGTTTATGTAACATGTATATAATCATGTCAATAATATACAGTAGCATAATCTAATATCAGCATCAATTTAGGAAGAAAAAAAAAATCGTAACTTTAGACTCAATTGTACATTATGCACACTTATTTCAGGCTATTACTGTTGCGTCTTACTGTACATTCCGTAGATCCCTGATTCTGTTATCAAATTAAATGATATTGGTATTGTAGTAATATCAATCACGGCGTAAAGAAATGAAATGTTTTATCACTCCTAACTTTGACATTTTTGATAAGCCTATGAGCTTTCTTCCGACAAATCTTTTCTAAAGGCGTGTTTCTGATTTTACTGTGGAGACATATGATTTTGATCATACTTGCTTA
>NC_061823.1:32114160-32116660 GCF_019202785.1 Penaeus chinensis
ATATATAAATATATATATATATATATATATATATATATATATATATAAATAAACACACACACACACACACACACACACACACACACACACACACACACACACACACACACACATATATATATATATATATGAACCAATAAAGCTATAAAATTTCCGATATAAAAATCGCGAGAGAAAGTTAGAGTAGAAAGAAAAAATTAAGATAAATAAGAGATAAAACATAATATGAAGAGTAAGAGAGAGAGAGAGAGAGAGAGAGAGAGAGAGAGAGAGAGAGAGAGAGAGAGAGAGAGAGAGAGAGAGAGAGAGAGAGAGAGAGGAGAGACAGAGAGAGACAGAGAGAGACAGAGAGAGAGACAGAGAGAGACAGAGAGAGACAGAGACAGAGAGAGACAGAGACAGAGAGAGACAAAGAGAGAGAGACAGAGACAGAGAGAGAGACAGAGAAAGATAAATAGATAGATAGAGATAGATAGATAGAGAGATAGATAGATAGATAGATAGATAGATAGATAGATAGAGAGAGAGAGAGAGAGAGAGAGAGAGAGAGAGAGAGAGAGAGACAGAAAAGAGAAAGAAAGTCTTTTATCAGAAGGACGTGTATTTGCGAACTCTATTCTCCCTGGCGAAGAGAGGAAGAACCTGAGGGGGGGGGGGGGGGTTAGGTGATGAGGGTGGGGGGTGGAGGGGGGGGTGGAGAAACTGTACTATTATCAGATTTATTCATTAAGTTTTTCATTTCTTCTTGTGTGATGAAGAGGCTACTCTTAGAGCTGGGTGAAGGAGCAGAGTGTCGAGGGAGATGCGGAATGTCTATAAATTATGATTATTTGGGGGTGATGGGGAGGGGGAAGGGAGGTGGGGAGGGGATGAGTGGGTGGTAAGAGGTAGGGGTGAGTGGGTAGTAAAGGGAGGGGATGAGTGGGTGGGGAGAGGGAAGGGGTGAGTTTGTGAGAAGGGGAAGGGGGTGAGTGTGTGGGGTAAGAGAGGAAGGTGGGGGTAGAGGGGAAGAAAAATGGGGGTAGGGGGAGGGGGTAAAAAGAGAAGGGGGAGGACGAGACTGAAGAAGGAGGTGTATGAGGAAAGGAAATAAGAGGTAGGTGGGGAAGGGAGAAAGACAGGGATGAAGATGAAAAAAAAAAAAAAAAAAAAAGTAGGGAAAGAGAAGGGAAAGGGTGGAGGAAAGGGAGAAACAAGAATAAAGGGAAGGGGGAGAGACAAGGGGAGGGGGAGAAGGGAGGAAGTGACAGAGGAAGAGGTTAAATTCCCTCGTTTCTTTTGTCGACACTCAAGAACAGGAGGAAGACGATTTTTGAATAATTCCTGTCAGACGATTGAAAATTTCGACTCTATATTTTATTCGCTAATTAGTTCATAATAGATAAGTATGATATCTTTGCTCTTTTGTTTTTTTATGTCTAATATTTACGTTTTTTTTTAAATGGCTACAGTATTCTCCTAGGCATTCGTTATTTGCTATTTCGAACACCGGTTATTGATACTCATGTGTAATATACCTATATCTATATCTATTTACCTATTTATCTACCTGTCTACCTATCTACCTATCTGTCTATCTATCTGTGTACTAACCTATCTATCTATCTGTCTATCTGTCTGTCTTCCCATCTGTTTATCTATCTGCCTATCTATCTTTCTCTCTGTCTAGCCATCGATCAGTTCAAATTCATCTCTCTGTCTGTCAAAAAAGAAAAAAATATATTTTCCATTCTTAAGTTTCGGTGCGTGTTGGTGTCCACGCCTTTCGTTCAGCTTTACACAGGGGCGAGATGAATACAATCAACTCATTATTTTTAGCTAAAAAAAAGCTTGTAAAAGAACGGCTTTGTAATGTCACCAAAAAGGTATATTCATAGTAGATAATTATAACGTTAAATTTAGCCGTGTGCTCATAATGGAAGAGAATTGTCATAAATGTGGGTGTGGGTGTGCATATATATATACATATATGTACACACACACACACACACACACACACACACATACATACATACATATATATATATTATATATATATATATATATATATATATATATAGAGAGAGAGAGAGAGAGAGAGAGAGAGAGAAATGTTCATATGTGTATATTACACACACATACATCTACGTTTACAAACAAAAGCATGGGGCCATTTTTTGTCTCGCTCGGATCTCACAAATTAGATTTGAAGGAGAAAGAAACATCAAAAACATTCTCACAAAGACAAACTCTTGATTGAAGTTAGATCTCCAAATACGATTGACTTTGTGTAGTCCTAAAAGAACGCGAATGAGAGATAAAAGGAACGATAAAGAATGTGGGAAAGGAAGGTAGACAGAGGGAGTAAGAAAGAGAGAGAGGGAGAGAGAGAGAGAGAAAGAGAGACAAAGATAGATAGATAGATAGATCGATAGAATGTCAGATAGATAGACAGATAGCTACACTGTCAGATAGATAGACAGATAGATAGACTGTCAGATAGATAGCTAGATAAATAAAC
>NC_061823.1:32144160-32146660 GCF_019202785.1 Penaeus chinensis
AGAGAAGGAGAAAGGGTGAGAGAGAAGGAGAAAGGGAGAGAAGGAGAGAGGGAGGGAAGTAGAAAGGGAAGGAGTATAGAAGGGAAGGAGAATGGGAAGGAGGGAGGGAAGGAGAGGGGGAGAGAAGTAGAGAGGGAAGGAGTATGGGAGGGAGGGAGGGAAGGAGAAAGGGAGGGAAGGAGAGGAGAGAAGTAGAGAGGGAAGTAGAATTGGAGGGAGGGAGAGAAGGAGAAAGGGAGAGAAGAAGGAGAGAGGGGGAGGATGATGGCAAAAGGAGAGAGGGAGGATGGAAGAGATAGATAGATAGGTAGATGGGTAGACAGACAGACAGATAGATAGATAGGTAGATAGGTTGACAGACAGACAGACAGATAGATAGATAGGTAGAGAGAGAGCGCGTGTATGGGAAGGAAAGAGGGATATTTGAAGGAGAGAGGTAGAAAAAGAGACAATGGGAAAGAGAAAGGCAGAAAATAGGAGGGAGAAATAGGGGAGGAAGGGAAAAGAGAAAGAGGGGGAGAAAAGGGAGTAAGGAAGGGAGACCGAGCGAGAGAGCAAGGAAAGGAAAAAGAGAAAATGGAAGAGAAAGGGAGGAATGAGAGTAAAGTGAAAAAAAATGAAATAGAGAAATAAAAATATTAGGGATAGAAAGAGGACAAAAAAGGAGAGGAGGCCAAGGAAAAAAAAAAAAAAAAGAAGGGAGACAGAGGAAGAAAGAGAAGAAAAAAGCAAAATAAAAAGAAATATGAAGGAAAACAAACGACAGAACCAAACGCAAAACCCAAAAAAAGAAAAAGAAAAACCCCCCAGACAAAACGTAAAACCTAAAACCTGCTGAACATTCAGGACCTGAATTATGTACCGTAAGAAACCTTTGAGAAAATTTAAGTCCTCAGGTACACCTTTAAAGAAGCGGCGACGGAAAGGCCATTTGGTCCTCGTTTACTTTGCGATCTCACGTAAGCAGCGCCTTGTGACCTTACTGGAGAGCGCTGCCTGTGTGTGCGTGTGCGTGCGTGCGTGCGTGAACAGCTTTGGACCTTTGAGGGAATATGTATGACTGTATGCTCGTGGGCATGTATGTGCTGACTGATACGTTTTATATACGTGTAAAAGCGAGCACATATATGCACATAAACACATATTAACAGATAGACAGTTAGATAGACAAACAAATATATTGAGAGATACATAATGCACACACACACACACACACACACACACACACACACATATATATATATATATATATGTATATATATATGCATATGTATGTATATATGTACACACATATATGTGTATATATATATGCATAGGTATATTTATATGTATACACACACACATACATATGCGCAAAGTTGATAGCACAGAAGCGACAGGGCGCACCGAAAGCGCCTCCCAGCCAAGCCCAGCAGCCGCCGGCAGGAGGGCGAGGGACCGCGTGCGGGAGGCGGGGAGCGGCGGCGAGCACGGCACAAATCCCACGCCGCCCTCAGGAGCCGCGCCTGAGCCGGCAGCGGGCGGGGAGAAAGCGCGAGGTTTGAGGCGGGCGTCGCGAGGTTGGGTCCCGGGGTTGCGTGGGTGAAGGTCTGAGTCTCTCCATTATAGCGCGACGGGATCATCCTCCTTACGGCGCTCGCCAAATCGTCTTACTGGCGCCGCGGGTTTACACATCGTCGAATGCCGCGGATCCGTCACTCGCGCACACGGCCTCACGCGTACACGCACTCGCTTTCCGGGGGCGCGTGTACACGCTCTCACCTTTACGCGCGTGTGTGTGTGTGTGTGTGTGTGTGTAGCCATATATGTATGTATGTATGTATGTGTGTGTGTGTGTAGCCATGTATGTATGTATGTATGTATGTATGTATGTACACACACATATGTACATATATAGGGGCAGTTAGATACATAATTGGACAGAGACTCACAAACGCACACACTCTCACACAGTTCCTCACTTCCTCCGAAATACAAACAAACTCACGAAAGCTGTAATCTTCACCTCTGTAATCACGTTTACCTCTCCCTTCTTCTTTTCCTCCATTCTCTTTCCTTTCTTTGTTTTTTTCCCTTTCTTTCTTCTCATTCATAATTCTTTCCTCTTTTCTTTTCATTGTTTTTCTTCGGTGGATAGTCGAGGCATTTTCTTTGTAAAATATTTATGGTGCCTTATTATTGTTTTTTTTTTTTCTTTTTTCATTGTTTTTACCTCCAACTCCCTTCTTTCCGTTTCCCCCCCTTTCACCCCCCCTTCGTCTTTTTAAAACCTCTCTTGATTTTTCATTAACTATCACTTAATATCCTTAATATTATTATCATTACTACTATTACTACAACAACAACAACAACTACTACTACTATTATTACTACTACGATTGTTACTACTACTACTACTACTACTATTACTACTACTATCACAACTATTATTATTACTTCTACTATTGTCTCTAACTCCGTTCCCGGAAATATTATTCAGCCATATGATAATATATGATAC
>NC_061823.1:32151660-32154160 GCF_019202785.1 Penaeus chinensis
CCTTTGATATATTTACGTATACACCATCCATCTACTTCCTTGTCTACTTATCTACTTAGTCAGATGCAGCGAAGGAAGTTTTCCCCCTATACAGTGAACCCGGGGATCTTAACCCTTTGCTGTGTTACCTTTTCATTAAAACTTTTCGACCGGTTTTTTGTTTTCTTTTTTTTTTATTCAAAATTTTCTTTCGCCTCATTTTTACACATACTTCTCCTCCGCCGCCTTGTCTTCCCGTGGCCCATTCAATCACGAAATAGTTGTGTGTTCAACGATTATTTTTATTTATTGATCCTCTTCTTAAAAAATAATAGCTTTCATCACCTCCTCCCCTTCTCCCCCCCTCCCAGATCCTCCCTCCTTCCCCCCTCCTTTCCTCCGTTCCTTCCACCTCCCGTGTTTTTTTTTTCTCATTTTTTAAAATTTCTTTTTATCGGTGTAAAGTTTGGGTATGTTGTGGCAGGTCTGACGGAGGGAAATTCCTGTCGGAGGGAAGAAAAAGAGGGGAAAGAGGGAGGGAAGGGGAGGGGATGGCGTGAAAGGGAAGGACGAAGGGGGTGGAAGGAAAGAGAAAGGGAAAGGGAGGGTGGAGGGTAATGGAGGGAAATGGAAAGGGAAAGGAGTGGTAGGGAAGGGGAAAGGTGAGGGAGAGGAGTAAGGGATGAGGAAGAAGGGAAGGAGAGGAAAAAAGAAAGGTGGAGGAATCGAAACGGGTAAGAATAAGGAGAAGGAGAAAAAGCAAAGGTGCGTGGGCCGAGGGAGAGGGAGAGGAAGGGAAGGGAGGGGAGGGGAGGGGAAGATAAGGGAGAGGAAATGGGAGGAAGGGAAGGAAAATGAAGGGAAGGGAAGGGAAGGGAAGGGAAAGGAAGGAATGGATAATGAAGGGAAGGGAAGAGAAAGGGAAGGGAGATGAAATTAGAGAAAGGTAAGGGAAAGGAAGAGATGGGAAAGGGAAGGGAGAGGAAAGGAAGAAAGGGAAAGGGAAGGGAAAGGAAAGGAAGAGAGGGGAAGGGAAGGGAAAGGAAGGGGAGGGAGAGGGGGGTGGAAGGTAAGGGACAGACTTTGTGATCGTCCTTTGATTACCCTTGTCTAAAGATTCGGAATTCTTCGGCTTTGCAACATCGGTGAGTTTCCGTTGCATGAAAGAAATTCGTGACATGCTCGTCTGACAAGAGCAACTTGGGGAAATATTCGTGGGCGCTCAGGTCCGTTTTTTTTCAGGAGAAGAATGGGATAAAATGTGTGTGCGTGAGTCTGTTTAGCCGGCTGTCTGTACACTTATATACGCACACACACACACACACAGAACACACACACACACACACACACACACACACACACACACACACACACACACACACACACACACACACACACACACACACACACACACATCCCCCCCAACAACAAAGACCCTCCTCACACAAACATACACATGCATACGTATCCCTATTAATATTCATACATAAGCGAAGAGACAGAACACAATAAAACACGGAAAAAAGGGGGAGAGAAAATAAAGAATAAATGGAAGAAAAGGAGAACGAAATAAGCTAAGGTGGAACGGAATCAGCGACGCCCACCTGTCTCAGGCAACAGAAGGAAGTCCCGCTTTGCTTACCTGAAGGAGACATGTAGGAATGGCTTCGGGAGGAGGAGGAGGAGGAGGAGGTTGAGGAGGAGGAGGAGGAGGAGGAGGAGGAGGAGGGAGGGGAGGTTGAGGAGGAGGAGGATGAGGATGAGGAGGAGGAGGAGGGGGAGAAGGTTTAAGAGGAGGGAGAGGAGGAATAAGAAGAGGAGAAGGAGGAGGAGGAGGAGGGAGGCAGGGAGGGAATAAGAGAGTGAAGGAATGAGGGAGAGGAGATAGCTAAAAAAAGAAAAAAAAAAATAGATACATAAAGTAGAAAAGGGAACAAGGAAGAAGGGGAAAAAAGTTGAAAAAAGGGGAGAGAAAAAAAGGGGGAAGATTTGAACAAGGGGACGGGTTATAACACGGGGAGATTATAACATAGGTCTTCCAAAGGGTATTAGGCATGATAATAATACCGGGCATCTTTGCAGCCCCGAGATTGCCAAGGGCTTCCCTGCCTTTGTGAACGAAGACATTCGGATTTGAGCTGCCTCCCTTTTTCCATCAGGGATCTCTAACTTTTTTCTTCTTTTTTTTTTGGTGATAATGATAATGATAGTGATGTCAACAACAATAATAATAATTTTACGATAGTTACTGCTACTACTACTACTGCTGCTGCTACTATTACTACTACTACTGTTATTACAACTTCTATTACTACTACACTTATTATGATGATACTGATAATATTAATAATATCTTTGATGATGACAATGATGATAACGATAATAATGATGTTGATAAAGGTGATGACAATAATAATACTTATGATGATAGAAATAATGATGATAATAATGTTGACAATGATAATAAGTATAATAAGAACAATAACGATAACAACAACAACAACAATAATGGTGATGATAA
>NC_061823.1:32156660-32161660 GCF_019202785.1 Penaeus chinensis
ATTCATATATTTTGGCATTGTGTATTTCATATTAGTGTTTTGTTCAGTAGATATAGGGATGCATATACATATTATCTCTAATGATACATAGGTGCAAAATCAACACATGGTGCACACATTTCCCATTTATGATCGAACTATTTGTTATAATTTGATAAAGTTATAGATGGTGGGGGGTTGGGGGGTTGGGGGAGGGGAGGGGAGGGGAGGGGAGAGCTTGCCAGTCAAAAAGTCAATGCATGGACACAATTAATACGATTTTCACTGAACTGAACACAATTGGGAGACAATAAATGATAAAAAGAGAAAGAAAAATCCCGCATAGGTAAAAGAGGGAGGTGAACGGAGGGTGAGGGGGAGGGGTGAGGGGGAAATACCCCCTTAACAGCGGCACACCTTCTCTCCTCACTTCCCCTCCCTCCCCCCCCCCCCTTTCCCCTCGGCCTGTCCCCTCTAGCTGTGGTTTCGGTGATTGCCTCAATTACCTGCGCCGGGCGAGGTGGGGAGCCTTAGCAGGGCGCCTGCCTGTGCCGTTCTCTCTTTCTCTCTCTCTCTTTCGCTCCTTTCTGCCCGTGCGTCTGCTCGTTTGTCTCTTTCTCTTGTATTTCTCCATTCCCTGAGGCGCACAAACACACGTATAATTATATACTTATACACAAACTCACTCACACACACACACACACACACACACACACACACATATATATATGTATATATATATATATATATATAGACAAAAATATATGTACATACAAAGAAAAGAAGAGAAGAAAAGAAGAGAATATATATATATATATATATATATATATATATATATTTCCACTTCAAGGCTGAAGAGGAGAGGGAGAGAAAGGAATGAAAGTGGGAGTGAGGGGAAGCAAGGTGAGGACAGATGAATGGAAGTGAAATTTCAGTTAAAAATACCTTTTTACTTAATTTCAGTTTTTAACTTAGCATATAAAAATGTACTTTTCCTTTTAAATTGTTAACCTTATCAAGCGCATCACAAGTATTATGGCATGCATCACAAAATATAGTAAATATATGCCATTATCTCTTGTACCTCCTGCGACAAGCAATACTTTGGCGAGACGAACGCCTGTCTCAACATAAGACGCTGTATCCAGGGGACACAACAACAACGCTCTCTTTTGCCATCAGTGGGACACAGGCCATCAGATGGACTGGTCAGCGGCGCGAATTATCTTTCCTTCCGCTGACGTCCACGCCCGCAGACTGGTGGAATCCTTAATAAAGCTGCTGCCTAATTTCAACCTGAACAGCGGGTTTTCTACTGCCGACAATCTTCTCGCTTCCTACATCCTCCGCCTTCTCCCGTACGCCGGCCACCCTGCACACAATCCGCCCGACCCTCTGACCTGATCTGACCTCCCTTCGCTTCCGTTCGTCTGTCCTTACCTGCCCCGTTTAACGTGTTGCCTTTCCTCTCTCTCTTTTATACCCCCTCCTCTCCCTTTCCTCTTCAGGCCTGAGGATGGAATCCAGGTGGATTCCGAAACTGTTGTCTCACTCTTAGTAAATTTAATTTTACATTGTGGGCTTTTCTACCATAGTATCAACACGGTCGAGTGTTTTCACCATTGATATATATATATATATATATATATATATATATATATAAATGTATATATAGGGATACTTCAGTGAACTACTAACAGCTAGAAAAGACAAACGAAAACATCCACACAATGAGTTAAAAGGTGAAGCATTATTATCAAAATACAAGAAACACAGTAACTGTAAGTGTGTGAAGAGTTAGGCAAGAGGTTTGAAATATATCTTTTTCACAACATGGACTGTCCCATTTCCTAAGCTAATTTTAGAAGGAAAAAAATAGTTGATTTAAAATTTCATAATAATTTGTTATTCAACCCAAGGCATAAATGTAAGTCGTGACTGAGGACTTTTAGGATAAAGAGTAAATGTTATGATGAAAGTATAAGATATACAGTTCATGTCTATTACGAATGGGTAAAATGTTTTGAAGCTGTATTTCTTCCGTCTATGAGAAGTGTATTTTGTAATATCTTGGTAAAATCCTGTGTAACCATCTTTCGACATGTTTCCTTCTCTCTTTGTTTATTGAACGATTTTCAATGCTGTAAGTAAAGACCTTTTGTAGCTTGTCCGAAACCCCTAACACTGATACATCCTTAAACATGTTTGCCCTTTACACGCACATTATTTGAACCTGTTGAAACATCTCTCGCTTTGAATGCCTCTACCTTGTTACAAAGTGATATTTTACGACCAGATAATCAGAGCGCGATATATTTCAGGCACGTCTCAGATAGGAAATTATATTCTCATTAATTACGAATCGTATCGTAGTTTTCTCAATAATAGTATTCATACTTAAAGATGCATTAAATGTTTGTGTTCCTTTTAAGTATTTTGATAGAAATTCTTTTAAATACAGTAACTAGTAAAGGATTAACCAACAACAGAAGTCTTTAGTGACAAAAGGCTTTAATTTACACGAGAAGCAACAGGTACGTTTTCTCTCGCAACTTTCCTTAATTTCCGCACAAATACTCGTTTGTACCACTTATAGGAAAGCTGTAAATATATTGTTAATCCGATTGTCGATTTACCTTCCTTCTCTTCATGTAACAAAGTTTAAAAAATAATTCATAGAAAACTAAGCAGTAAAATATATACGTTTTTTTTTTTTTTTTTTTTTTTTTTTTTTTAATAGAGAACTGACTCGATACTTAAAACAAATATTAAATATCAAAGTGATAAATCTAGACAGAGGGAGTGGGGTCAGGAATGGTTGTTATAAACAATTAAAAAAAAAAAAGCCAAAATTATACATAAAGCAAACAACTCATCATAGTAATACTAATTGTTAAGATTAAATTTTGATGCGTAGAAATGTATCCCATAATAACGAAAGTCAGGATTTAAATTTGTCACGAGAGATGATCTACTGAAGGTACGAAAAGCGTGGCTGGAAAAGTGAATTTGAAAATTCCGAATTTCTCTCCCTACCTGTCTTTATCTTTCTATGTCTCCTCTTTCTTTCTTTCCCCCCCTCCTCCCCCTTTCTCTCTTTCTCTCTCATTCCCTCACTCCCTCTCTTCCCTCCTTTCTTTCTCTCCTTCCTCCTCCCTCCGTTCTTTCTTCCCTTCTTCCTCCCTCCATCCTTCTTTCCTCCCTTCCCTCCTTCCTTCCTTCTTCCCTTCCTTCCTTACTTCCCTGCATCCCTCGCTTCCTACAGTCCATCTCTCTTCCTCTCATAATAAAAAAAAAAAAAAAAATATGAAAGCGAGAAGCAAGGAAAGGAAGACAAGACCAGGACCTTAAATAGCAAAGACTCCTTCCACAAAAAAACATATTGCAAAGATTGGCTCTGTTTGCAGAATGGAAGAAAGGACAGAGTGAAGGAGAAGGAGATGGGAAGTAGGGAAAGAGGGAATAGGGGAATCGGCGTCGTTAAAGTAGGAAATGGGAGAATGATAGACGCAGCTGGGGAAGAAGGAAAGGGGAAGAACAAGGCTAAGGAGAGAGAAAGGGAAGAAGGGGGAATCGAAAAGGGTAGAAGGAAGGAGAATAAGAACAAGAAGGAAAGGGGGAAGGGGATTGATGAAGGAAGAGGAGAAAAAAAAAAAGGACGAATAAAATGGAAAGGGGAGACTTAAGTATAATAACAATAGTGATACTACTAATAATTTTAGTAATAAGAATGGTAACGATAATAATAGTAATAAAGACAGCACTGATAATGGTAATAATAATTGTAATGATAATGATGGCGGTAATAAATATAATAATGCTGATAATAATAATAATAATAATAATAATAATAATAACAATAATAATAATAATAATAATAATAGTAATAATAATAATAATGATGATGATGATGATAACAACAATAATGATAATGAGGATAATAATACAAATGATGAAGATAATAATAATAATAATAGTAATGATAGTAATTATAATGATGATGATGATGATGATGATGATAATAATAATGATAATAGTAATAATAATAATAATAATAATAATAATAATAATAATAATAATAATAATAATAATAATAATAATAATAATAATAATAATAATAAAGATTATAATAATAATGATGATAGTAGTAGCAATGATAATAATCATGATAATAAGAGTAATAATGATAATGGTAATAAGGATAATTATGACAATAGTAATAATAAAAATGATAATGATAAGTCTAATCATAATAGTAATAGTAATAATAATAATAATGAAAATTATGACAATGATAGTAATAATAATAACAATAAGCATAATAAAAACAATAGTAGTAGAAGTAATATCTATAATAACAACAGTAATAACAATAACAACAACAACAACAACAACAACAATAATAATAATAATAATAATAATAATAATAATAATAATAATAATTATTATTATTATCAGTAGTGCTACTAGTACTGATAATAATAATGATAACAAAATAATAGTAATAATAATGATAATAATTATGATGATGCTCCTACTACTAATGATAGCGATACTGATAATAATAATAATAATAATAACAATAATGATGATAATGATGATGATGATTATGATGATGATGATGATGATGATGATGATGATGATGATGATGATGATGATAATAATATTGATAATAATAATACTAATGATAATAATAATGATGATGATAATAATAATAATAACAATAATAATAATAATAGTAATAATAATAATAATAATAATAATAATAATAATGATAATGATTAACATCATCATCATCATCATCACCATCATCACCATAAAAATAATAAGAAAAATAATAGTTATTATGATGATAATAACGATAATGATAGTGATAATGAAAATAATAATAATAATAATGATAATAAACAACAACAATAATAATGATAATGATGATAATGATAATAATAATGACAATACTAATAATAATTATAATAATAATAATAATGATAATAACAACAACAATAATAATTATAATAATA
>NC_061823.1:32182968-32185468 GCF_019202785.1 Penaeus chinensis
AGTATATAATAAAATCGGATATAACAAAGGCATATACGCTAATAACCTGGACCGTAATTCCGTAGAACAGAAGCAAAATGGCGATTCACACGGTTCGAAGCGGAGTTAAGTAAAGATAATCTAGTGACAAGTGAGTAAATGGTCCTTCGTGCCCCTCCCCCTCCTCCTACCCCTGTGGCTTAGCACGGTCTTGGCCCCGACGCCTTCATTCCGCGTCTGCAGATTACGTGCCACTCAAGGTGTGTCGAAACTCCCTCTCTCTACCGGCCTCTCGCTATCTCTGTCTATCTACCTTGCTCGCCTTCTCATTTTCTTTGTCTTTCTGTCTGTTTGATTCGCTTTCACCTTCTCCTTAAATGTGTCTAACTGTCTGTCTCTCTGTCTGTCTATCTGTCTCCTTTATTTCTTTATTTTTTTGTGTCATTATCATTCCTCTATCTATTTCATCCTCTTCTATCTCTTGCTCCACCAGCTCTCCTTTCTTCCATCTCGTCCTCCACCACTCTCCTTCCCTCGCCTTTCCTCCATATCTTCCTCCATCAAATCTCCTTCTCCTTCCTCCTCCAACAATCCTCCTTCCTTTGTCCTCATCCATCTCTTCCTTCCTCCTTCCATCTCTTCCTCCACCAACCCTCCTTCTTCGCCGCCCCACCCCTGCTCCTCGTCTCCCATCCACTTCCCCCCATCGCTCCCTCCTCCACCGTTCCTCATACAACTCCGCTCCACCTCCTGAATATCCCTCTGGCCTTCCCGTTGTCCTCATAACCTAACAGGATGCGCTTCAAGTTCGGAAATCCTCAGTGAAAGTTCAACAATATTTCCTTTTCCTTTTCTCCTCTTTCTTCTTCGTCTTCTTTTGTCTATTACTTCTTCTTTCTTCTTTATTTCTTCTTATTATTTTTTCAGCTATTGCTTCATCATCCTCTTTTTCTTCTCTATTTGTACTTTTATCTCCTTCTCTTCCTCGTCCTCCTCTTTTTCTTCCTTGTGGCACTGTTTCCTCTCCCTTATTTCTCACCCTCTGCCGTTTCTCCTTATTTTTATCATCTCCCACCTTCCATTTCTAGTCATCTCCTCTGCCTCCTCATCTCCCCTATCCTTCGTTCTTTTCCTCATCTTCTTTCCACTTCCTTTGTCCTCTCCTCCTCTTTCCTCATCATCATCTCCCTCATTTTTTTCTTCTCTCACCTTTTACTACTTCATGTTCTTCCACTTCCTCTAGCTATCCACTTTTTCTTTTTCTCCTGTTTCCTCTTCTTCCACTTTCTCTGCTTATTTCTCTTTTTCTCCCTTTGCCTTCTGTTTCCTATTTTTCCTCTTCGTCTTCCGGTGCCCTCTTCTTCTCTCTTTTTTCAGTTTCTTCTTCCTCCTCCTCCTCTCTTCTCTATTTATTTCCTCTATCATCTCTTCTTCCTCCTCCTCCTCCTCTAAGCCCTTCTCCCTCTTTTCCCTCCTCCTCTTCTTCCACCGCTTCCTCTCCCTCCTTCCACTTCCTCTGCCATCTTCTCTTCCTCCCTCTCCTCCCTTCTCTTCCTCTCTCCCTCCTTCCTCCTCTTCCTCTCTCCCTCCTCTTCTTCTCTCCCTCCTCCCACTTTCTCTACCATCTCCCCTTCCTCCTTCTCTTCCTCTCTCCCTCCTTCCTCCTCTTCCTCTCTCCCTCCTCCCACTTCCTCTACCATCTCCCCTTCCTCCTCCTTTTCCTCCCCCCCCCGCCCCCCCTTCTCAGCAAAGCTCCTTCAACCCTAAAGGATTACCAAGACGTCTCCCTGTATTCCGTTTGAGATCCGCAATACTAAGAGGTCACAAGGATGAGCTCTCTTCTCCTCCTCTCCTCTTCCTCCTCCTCCTCTTCTTCTTCTCCTCCTCTTCTTCTTCTTCTCCTCTTCTTCTTCTTCTTCTCCATTTCTCCCTTTCCGCTGTTCCTTCTCTTCCTCTCTCTTTCTCTCACGCTCTACCTATCCCGATTCTTATTATTATTTTTTTTTTTTGCTGTTCCTTTTTTTCCTCTCTTCTTCTTCTTGTCGCTCTTTTTGCTGTTCCTTTTCTTCCTCTCCTCCAGTCCCTTTTTTCCTCTGTTCCTTCTCTTCCTCTCCTTTTCCTCTTCTCTCTCCCTTTCCTCTGTTCCTCCTCCTCTCTCCCTTTCTCTGTTCCTTCTCTTCCTCTCCTACTCCTCTTCTCCTTCTCTCTCCGTTTCCTCTGTTCCTTCTCTTCCTCTTCTTCTCCTCTCTCCAATTCCGCTGTTCCTTCTCTTCCTCTCCTTCTCCCCTCTCCCTTTTCGCTTTTCCTTCTCTTCCTCTCCTTCTCTCTCCCTTTCCTTTGTTCCTTCTCTTCCTCTCCTTCTCCCCTCTCCCTTTTCGCTTTTCCTTCTCTTCCTCTCCTTCTCTCTCCCTTTCCTTTGTTCCTTCTCTTCCTCTCCTTCTCTCTCCCTTTTCACTTTTCCTTCTCTTCCCCTCTATCTACCTTTTTCGATTTTCTTTCTTTTCTCCCTTTATTTCGGTTT
>NC_061823.1:32190468-32200468 GCF_019202785.1 Penaeus chinensis
GGATGGAGGAAAGGGGAGAGGGGAGAGAGGGGAGGAGGGGGAAAGGGGAAAGGAAAAGGGGAAATGGAAAGGAGGAAAGGGGAGAGAGGGGGAGAGGAAAAAGGGAAAAAGGAAAGAGGAGAGAAGGGAAAATTGGAAAAAGGGGGAAAAGGAAAGGGGAAAGAAGAGGAAACGGAAAAGAAAAGGAAAAGGGGGGAAAGGGTAGAGGAAAGAGCAGGAGAGGAGAATGGGAAAAACTGAAAATGAGAGAGTGGACGAAGGAAAGGGAAAGTAAGAAAAGAGATAGGGAGCTTTTTTATGTTATTTTTCTGTGTGTGTTAGTATATATACATATATATATATATATATATATATATATATATATATATATGCAAATATACGTATATACTTAGATACGGGATATCTGTAAATACCGTTAGGTTCAAAATCCAAAGACCCTTTCGGTTTACGGCAATATATGGCTTACAGATATTCCGAACTTATCGCTGATAATATACACCAACATTTTAAATAAATATGTATAAAGATAAACAGCAGATAGAAAAGGAAACTAATGGAGAGACAGACACGAATAGATATCTACAGCACCATTGCTAGAAATAATAATAATAATGATAAATATATAAATAACATAAAAAGCTCCTTATCTCTTTTCTAGCTTTCCCTTCCCTTCTTCCACTCTCCCCTTTTCCCCTTTTCCCATTTTCCTTTCCCGCTCCTCCTCTTTCGTCTCCCCTTTCCCCCCTTTTCCT
Organism: Penaeus chinensis; assembly: GCF_019202785.1. Taxonomy (NCBI): domain Eukaryota; kingdom Metazoa; phylum Arthropoda; class Malacostraca; order Decapoda; family Penaeidae; genus Penaeus; species Penaeus chinensis. Next base: position 32,191,221 of record NC_061823.1, read on the forward strand.
TTTCTTTTCTGTTTCCTCTTCATTCCCCTTTCCTTTCCCCCCATTTCCACCTTTCCCTTTTCTCCTCTTTCCCTTTTCCCTTTTTCCACTTTGCGTTTCCCCTCTTCCTTTTTCCATATATATATATATATATATATATATATATATATATATATATATATATGTATATATATGTATATATGTATATATATTTATATATATAAATAAATAAATATATATACATATATATAAATATATATATATATATATATATATATATATATATATATGTATATATATATGTGTGTGTTAGTTTTTTATTTATTCGTTTTTTTTTGTTTTTTTTCTCTCGTTCAAATATTTTAAAATTTTGTGTATGATACAGGATATCACGAGTTTATGTGTAGAATTAATGTGCTTTCAAAGAATTTATATATGGACATGCACCTCTGTATGTATATGTATTTTTTTTCTTTTTCTTTTATATACAAGTATTGAAAGGTACGATCTCCTCGTCCCCGTTGTTTACATGTGTGCGTATAATTCCACACACACACACACACACACACACACACACACACACACACACAACAACAAACAAACTAGTAAGTCATAGTGATACAATCGAGTGGAAAGGCAACAAACCGCGGTAGACCGACAATTCCATCCGCCGATGTGAACGACCAGCGGAAGTGGCAGGTACGACCATCCACTGACCAGGGAGGACATGAGTCTTTTATCAATAGACGATCTAGTCCGTAGGGCCTTGATATTAAAAACCATCACTATGACCCTCGCCCAATGATGTAAAAGATTACCCTTGATGTCATCGACTTCGCCACCAACCGTCATAGGAAATTCGTTTCGAACATCCCCCCAGGGTAAATAAATAGAGGTCAAGTAAAATTTGTCTGAATATATTTCTTGGATCATAATAACTATCCAAACATCTCTACCTACCCAACAAATAGTGTAACTGCTAAATGAGTCTTGATACTCACATACAACACCAGGACGTTAACCTCACCATTTTTTTCACTATTCATTCAATCCCCTTTAAACTTTCATATTTAAATAATTTAATCCAACGCGCGGCCAAACTACCTGTCTTACACACACTCAAAATAATACATAATCACCACACAATAATACATATAAATAATATAAAATAAAATTATATATATTATATATTAAATTAAAAAAATGTAATACAATACGATAATATATACCTAAATAATTAATTAATGTGTGTCAAATATAAATAAAAATAATAATTTTTATAAATACCACAACAAAACTATATTAAAAATTAATAATAAAAAATTTAAAAAAAATAAATATAAAATTACACAATATTAAAATAATATATATTGTGGGGAAAAGTAAATTGATAAATTAAAATGTCAAGTTTTTCCTAAACAAAAGGTTTACTAGGGAAATGTAATGTGGTTTTCTATCAGAATTTAACATCTTTAGAATTTGCTACAAGTGACAGAAAATATGATACATTTTCAGATATCAAGTTGTGATTTATGTCTAAATAGCAATTCCTCATTATGCAATTTAATGCAATATAATCCGTAACTTCAGACGTCTTGATATGAAGTGTTAATTTCCATCAATATATAGGTACCCTAGAAAGGTCTTTCCATTAAATTCTAACTCTGACTTGTTCTTTTTAATGACCAAATGGCATACTGCTTTGGCGTTTAGACTGAGGACCAACTATATACCAGTAGTGTGGTGGGCCCATTGTATTTATTCTCGTCGTGTGCTAGTAAACTTGAATAGTCTAAGTAGCCACTCAATTGCTGACAAATAAAACAAATATATTGTAATGATCATTATTTTCATAGTTTTGAAAGTGACAACATAGCTGTCATTATTACCATCATTATCAATACTACAAATGGCTGTATGCATGTATGCTCTATGACTTTCGTACAGATAACTTTTCATGTTTATTATTACCATCATTATTCTGTTTCATCTGGATCACCCAAGGCAATCGAATTAGATCTAAAAGTCCGTTATAAGGAATTAGCCTTTATTAACAGAACCAGTCCCCTGCATGACAGACAAGTCAAGAGACCCGTCAAGTCAAGCCCCTAGCTGTAGCGAAGATTCAGAGTAAGTGTAGTCTTGCTCTGTGTCAGCCTCGACATTCACATATCAAAATCCCCGACTGATTCCATTAGGTTCAATATCGTTTCAAGTCAGGCGGTGGAAATAGAATGAGAAGACGACTCGCCAAAGAGGAATTGGGACATGTATATATTAATCTCTTCTATCTTTCAAGACTCCCCGACACTTCGAACTCGCAAAATGGAGCCTAAGGAGCTCAAAGGTGGGGGGCGAATTGGATAACTCCTGCAGAAATGACATAAAGCCGAGGCGACGCCCTTCGTCTTGGCGGTGACTCCATCTTCTTTTTCCCTCCTCCTTCCCCATTCCTTCGTTTCTCCTTCCCTTCTTCTGTTCCACCTGCGGCAGTCTCGATTCTCTTCCTTTATTTTTTGTCTCTTCCTCCCATATTCGGTTTCCTTTTTCCTCTCATACTTTCTAGTCCTCTTTCTCCTTTCATTCTCTGTCCTCTAAACCCCCCTTTGGTAAGGCGCTTCTGCAGGAGGACCTTCTCGAGAGGCATTCTTCGATGTCGCGTCTCCGACCTTAACTTCTACGAGAAACGTGATCTAATACGCTATTGTCAAAACTTCATTTTCGCCTTCGGTATCTTGATCCAATTTGGCCCATTGCCTTGCGTCTATGTGTGCACGTGTGTGTGCGCGCGTGAAAGAAAGAAAGTGAATCCAATTTAAGAATTTGGGAAAACAGAAATGATAAAGAGAGAGAGAAAGAGAGAGAGAGAGAGAGAGAGAGTGAGAGAGTGAGAGAGAGAGAGAGAGAGAGAGAGAGAGAGAGAGAGAGAGAGAGAGAGAGAGAGAGAGAGAGAGAGAGAGAGAGAGAGAGAGAGAGAGAGAGAGAGAGAGAGAGAGAGAGAGAGAGAGAGAGAGAGAGAGAGAGAGAGAGAGAGAGAAAGAGAGAATTAAGGAAACAGGGTGAACAAGGAAAGAGAGGAAGATAGTTCGTACATATAAAGACGTTCCTTATATTAACAAAAGATAGACAGACATACACGTTCGAAAATAGGTGGATACACAGACAAACAGAGAAACAGATAAAAGGTAAGGTGAATGCAGAAGAATGACGGAGTGAGATCAAGAGAGACAAAATGACTGGTATTTCTCTCACACATACACACTTACTCTGTTAGTATTGGAAATAGGAAGATGCAGTAAAACAACAACCAAGCCTTCTCAGTATAAACAAAATGAAACTGTAAGGATGATTATCGTCATTTCAAAAACAAAAGGTCATTTTTCCTTAATGTTTATCATGTAACCAAAATACTTCCACAAGTTTTTTTCTTCCAGCGATAAGAAAACATACAGATTTTCAAACGTTTCCATACTTCTCTGTGGTAATTCCTCATGTAAATATAAAGCTCAACATTCCAACAATCTTATTCCATGACCAGAGAGCAACGACACTTATCTTTACATACGTCTTAAACTCCTTTTTCAAGGCAAGGGTAGAAAACAATAAGGGCCGGAGATAAATAGTAGAGTTAGGCGTCGATATTCAGAGAAAACGTACGAGCTCCCTGTTGGAATCCGTTTTCTGTGGTGCCGGACTGGCCTCCCGCACCGCACGCCACGCGGCTCGGCTCTCCTCTGAGGGGGCGAGGGGCGTCGAGCCCGGTTTTAAGAGGGGAAAAGAGCGTCATGCTGCGTTCCAACACGTTTAAATAGTTCATTATGATGCTGACACAACCCAAAGCTCTTACCGAGAACGGGGAAAAACGGACAAAGAAAGAAAAAAATAATTATTTCATTCGCGCAAGAAAAGAAACACTGACCCATAAAGTATTTTATGCTTGGGATCTAAACTTCTACATTCCGACTAATCTAAAAACGAGCGAAATGAATGTCAATTTAATTACCGACGTTAGTCAGCTTGGTGCTCGCCCTGTGATGCGCCGCTGAGTGAAAATTCCAGCGAATGTGCAAATAATTAGTAGGCTCCGAGAACACTGAGGTTAGGAACGCGGGCGGAGGAGTTTGTAGGATGTTATGGCTCAGGAAGAGGGTAATAAGTGCGATTTTCTCCTTTTTGAAGAGGAAGGGAGAAGAAAAGAGTCAGAGGATGAGACAGAGGGATGGGGACAGACTGAGAGGAGACACACTTACAATATATATGTACATATACGCACACACACACACACATGCACATTTATATATAGAGGAAGAAAGAGAGAGAGATGCTGTATATACATATATATGTGTACATATATATACATACATATATATATATATATATATATATATATATATATATATATATATATATATATATAATAAACTAATGAGAATTATGAAGGGACTGAGAGCCGTGCTGATAAGGTACTATTCCTTATACTCCTTTGATTTTATTTATATTCATTAATTAACTGATAATCAACTGACCCTGTCCAAGTAATAGATCATATTACTTCAGACGCTCATTGGTACTTACACAATGTTTCACACATAACCGCTGTTTGTATATACACACAAGGTTTATATATCATGACTGGATTTGTAGTAATTAAATGCGATGCATAACAGAATAAATACAGGTTTTTGAAACTGCTTCAGCTTATTGATGATTAAATGTAGTGAAATGAACGATTACAATGAATTATTGTTTTTAACCTTGATTTCATACTTTGATTTCTTATATTAGCATATGTACATAAAAAAAATATGTTCTCTTTACGTCTTTAAGGCATATACATATATACGTATAAACATAATAGTGAGTGCTTTCCCCGTTTATGTGTTTCTCTCACCTTTCTCTTTTAGTATGTGTTTTATTAAAAGTGCTAGCTGTTAATAATATAGATCATGAAACTGTTACATCAATGAAATATGATAATTGTAAAAGAGATACATCTGAAAATTAAATACATGCAAGTAAAAATATATACCCAAGTACTGCAATCCGTTACACTTATATCTATTTACTACCCCTCCCTTGTCTCCTTACGTATGACCATTGGTCAATCAAACTGTATTTCGTTCTCTTCTATTATTTGATAACAATAATAAACTTAATAAATAATGATTTACTTGTATTACAAAAATTATGGAATCAAGAGATGTTGAATGAGACGTAGTTATAATAATATATAAGTTGACTGCGGACTTTATCCTACAATCCAACTCTTTGATTTCAGTCTAATTATAAACTGTGTTTTGTAAAAGCTATGCAGTCAAAATTTGGCTCGAATTGAAAGTAAAATTCCTCTACATATACTTCCCCACTTCTCTTTCTCTATAAATACATTTTTATGTAACTTTGTCTTTCATTACTATAATAGTAATAATTATTATTATTGTGATCATTGCTGCAGTTACTATTATTATTATTATTATTATTATTATTATTATTATTATTATTATTATTATTGTTATTATCATCATCATCATCATCATCATCATCATCATCATCATCATCATCATCATCATCATCATCATCATCATTATTATAATTGTCCTTATTATTACTATCATCATCGTCATCATCGTCATCATCGTCATCATCATTGTCATCATCATCATCATCATCATAAGGGAGCAACGATAACAATAAAAGTATTAATGAAACAATAATAACGATAGCAACATACAGTAATGCATTCATTTTCAATGTACACATAAACTGACATAAGAATAAAGAGTAAGAATGAGATAATTGTTAACACTATCGTTAATGAAAAAAAAAAAAAAAAAAAAACTAGAAAACCTTGTATATATTATATGTTATACCATAACCGACCAATGTGATCGTCATCATCGCATTCAAACACTGTTATTGACAAACTTGACTTAAGATGTAAAATAAATATTGCCTTGAGGATACCTACGAAGAAGAAAAGTGTAAAAAAAAAAAAAAAAAAAAAAAAAAAAAATCCACAAACACAAAGAGAAGAGAAGGATTAAGTTAAAACAAGCGAGGTGAAGATGATACACAAGGGTAAATAATCAATACTCAGAACAAAACAGGGAATCAGTGTACTTACTTCTCTCGGTGTATCTCTTTCTCCATTTGTGTATTTGCCTCTCACCTTCCTCTTTTTAGTATTTGCTTTATTATGAGTGTTTTGAGTTAATACCAAACAACTTGCAAGTATATGTTAATTGTAATATGGATATTCAAAATTGGAATTGAAGCAGGTAAGATTATATATCTAGTAAAATGTAAAGAACTGCAATTTGTTACACTTTATTTCTAAATTAACTTCTGTTTACTACCTCTCTTCCAATCTTCACTCTAGCCATGTTCCTTAAGTACGATATTTCGGCACACGAGTTGTTCAGTCAGTTTGTACTTGATGAGCTTCTTCATCGAGATATGCATGTCTATCAATTTTAATGGGAAGAAATAAGTACTTGTATATTTAACGAAAAGAAAAGATTAATCAGATATTTTGTTTAGATACATTTCAAATAGTCTCAGATAGGTATTTATATTTTCATAAATAAAAAAGATAAAAAAAACATATAGAGGTGCATGAAATGTTAATGTTCAAAGGGTTTTTCCAACGTTTCCGAGTCATATTGTGATATTGCCTAGGAATGTCTTTAAAATAATTATGTACCTCCATAACTTACAGGCTCAAATATGTTAAAGAAAAGGCAGTGTATCTTGATTTGTTGATATAATTCAGTCAATAAGACAATGGATTTATCTAATTAGTATTATTGAATATTTTAAATACATTTGTAAGTTCCCACAGCCTTGCGAAACGAAGAATAGTTTGTTTAAGCATAATTTGCAGAGTAGTCTGGTACTTTTTATATTATTATATGAAGCTTCCACAATACTTGTAATAAAAGATCCTACCAGCATATGAAATACTTTAACCGGTCTACATTTTTTTTTTTAAATATATTTTCAAAAATTCTGTATGTCAGAACATAATTCTCTGATTGTTACAATAAAGTTCTACTTTGGTTTCATTTAATGTTATGAATATATAATAAGTTTAATGTAGATTTTACATTGCGCTATACCTTTACTTTTGGTTTCAGTTGAATTATAAACTGTTTCGTAAAAGTTATGCATTAAAACAACTGAAACGCAACTGAAATTAATATTCCTCTGAAGTTATCACCCCATTTCTATCTCTCTACAAAACATCTTTATTATAATTTTCTCATTCTCCTTTCTCTCTCTCTCTCTTTCCGTCCTTTCAATTGTGTTTGTCTTTGCTCTATTCTTGTCTTCATACAAACTACATGCCAATTTTTGAATGAATAAGTTTTACGAAGCACAGCTAATAAATAAACTGAAATCAAGAGTTAGAGTATGAGGTAAAATGAAGCTCGCAGTAAACTTATATATTACCATAACAATACACTGTTGTAACTACTATTATTAAACCAAAAATTTATTACAAGTAAGAATTTAACCATCGTATTAGATACTAGTGAAGAACATTAGTTCAAATTAACAAGAGTAAAAAGGTTAATCTCTCAACTGGTACACTGAAGAGTGAGGTAGATTGGGGAAAATGTAGTAAATGGAAATATCCATACGAATTGCAGCTTTTTAAATATCGCTACATATTCTTACCTGTGTTTAATTTTCAATTGTATATATCTTTTGCAATTATCCCATCCATGCACTGAAGTAACAGCTTCAAGTTCTCCTATACTATGAACAGCCAGTACTCATAATAAAGCAAACACTAGGAAAGAGGAAGGTGAGAGGCAAATACATAAACGGAGAAAGAGAAGAGAGAAGTACTCTGCTTAACTGTTTTGTTCTGATTATTCTTGTTTGTATTTCCCCTTTGTGTGCCATTATTTGCTTATTTTAACTTGATTCTACATGATTTACTCTTTTCGTGTGTGTTCTAAAGGCAATATTTGTCAGATTACTTTTATTTCAATCAACTTTGTCGTAAAAATGGTGACTGTAGACGATGACGATCACGTTGATGATAACTGATTGAAATGACAGCCATGGTATGATAATGATAATAACGATAATAATGATAATGTCAATGAAGATATTGATACTATTATTACTAGTAATAATAATAGCAACAGTAATAATAGTAATGATAATGATAATAGTAATAACAAAAACAATAATAATGAAGAAAAAAATAATGATAATAATAATAATAATAATAATAATAATAATAATAATAATAATAATAATAATAATAATAATAATAATGACAATGATAATGATAATAATATAGTAGTAGTAGTGATAATAATCATAATCATAATATTAATAATGGTAATGACAACAAATACCAAACTATATCAGAACATTCTACATCAGAATCAATATGAAATCAAGGTAAACACATGAATTAATTGCATTCATATATTTCACTACATTAAGTTATCAAGAAGCTGAAGCAGTTTTTTTTTTATTTTATTTTATTCAAGCTTGTATTTACACTGTTATACATTGCATTTAATTATTACAAATCCAGTCATGATATATAAACCATGTGCACATACAAGCAGCGGTTGCGTGAAACATTGTGTAAGTACCAATAAGCGTCAGAATATGATCTATTACTTGTACAGGGTCAGTTAATTATCAGTTAATTCAGGGATGAAAATAAAATTAAAGGAGTATAAGGAATAGTACCTTATCAGCACGGCTCTCAGTCCCTTCATAATTCACTTTAGTTTATCCTTCATTATGTATTAGATGTATTGCGTACAGCTTTGGATAATTATATATATATATATATATATATATATTATATATATATAATATATATATTATATATATAATATATATATATATTATATATATAATATATGTATATATTATATATATAATATATATATATATATATATATATATATATATATATATATATATGTGTGTGTGTGTGTGTGTGTGTGTGTGTGTGTGTGTGTGTGTGTGTGTGTGTACACAAACACACACACACATGATGATAATAATGACAATTCAACAATATTTACAATAATGATGATAGCAATAATAATGATGATAATAACAATATTAATGATAACGATACTACTGACTGTATAATATCTATTTTACAATTACTATCCATTCATTAGTATAGCAACTTCAAATCGTCCGATATTATTAATTCTAAACACTCATAATAAGCAAATAATAGAAATACCAAGTAAAGGAAGGTGAGAGGCAAATACACAAAA